>NC_140198.1:175000-210000 GCF_965226575.1 Pagrus pagrus | reverse complement strand
GCTGATGAAATGTAAAAGGCACTAAATGTACAACATTCCAGTTTAAACAGGCCAAACATTCAGAGATGAACCGAAATAAGAAGAGAAGTCACAGGCAGTGTGTCGTCTTTGACAGGAAAGACTTAGTGCAGATTCACAACAGAACAAAATAACACACAACTATTTAAACCATCAACAACACGTACAGCCTGGTCAGGAGAGGAGGAACCAGCTGCTCACATCTGTCATCATAACTTAGAGTTTACATTTCTACAATAAACACTGACGAGTCTCACAGAGCAGCAGGTCGTACAGCTTCTGTCCTCTGCTCACCAACAACAACATGAACCAACACAAACACTCCAGGAAGGCTACAGTGTCTGCCGGCTCTGCCAGACTCCAGTCAAAAAAACACCAAATTAAAATTCTCTTCAGTCACAATGAAGAGAAGTTTTCAGTTGCAGCACAGAGGAGCAGCTCCTCCTACAGCTGACTGGGGCTCAATGAATGAAGTGATTTGATGTCTGGTTTGACTCGTGCTCTCCTGAGGATCGATCCTGATCGTCGCTTCATCGTCCTCTAAAACGAAACACTGAATTCTAACCCTAACCTGGCACTTTACGTTTCTGCAAACCACAGATACTTTACATTTGTAAGTGTCACATCATGTTCACATGAGATGCTCATGAGCTGACTGTCATGTCAGCAGGTGGAGGAGATGGTGGTGGAGTTACAGCCAGAGACCACTGTTCAGGGCTGTGTTTCAACATCTGGAACATGAAGCCACTGGATATTTGTAATGAGATGTCGGGACGTTTTCCAGCCGTGTTGGTGGAGGCAGAAGCAGGTGTTTTGATCCCGAACATGATGTTTTCCTGAACTTCAGTGATTTCTGTTCTAAACTAACCGGACCAGAACCACAGAGTCGTCTCAACATGAACCTGAAAACTAAAGAAAGTTGAAGCACATCTGTGGTTTGCAGAAACGTACACTAGTACATTGAACCTATAGTTTGAGATAATTGCTAATGTAGCATGCTGGCATGCTAAATACTAGCATCACATTAACTTTGTGTGTTTTTGTGACCTAATAAAGTTGAGCTGGATGTTTGTGGAGCTGACAGACACCGAGACATCTGAGTGACTGAAGAGAGGAAACAAACTCGACTCTCCTCCTCCTGAAACATCCACAGCCCGACCACCACACTGGAATGACTTACAGTACACAGCACTAAATATCTTACAGAGCAGGAAATATATACAAATACTGGTCAACATTACTGCATTCACAAGCTGAAGCTGAAGGCGTTTGGACAGAAATCATTCTTATAGGTCAGAAGAGAAGTTTGGCTTTGAACAGAAAATCATTGGAATGCATTAAAGCTTCAAAGCATCTGAAAAACAACTTATTCAACATATTTGGCCCATTAGTGTGAAAATAAAAAGCTTTACACAAACAAATGATGATATTTATCAGAATAATGATGGTTATGTTAGTTAACTGCATGCAAACAGTGTTTTTATCTGAAGCTCCCAGTTTGTTTCATCTCAGCTCAACATGCATATTAAAATAAAATGACTTGATTTATTGTACAAACAGGCAGGAACACAAACTGCACCTGGGCTGCAGACACTCAGAGCACCCAGAGTTATTATAAAGAACATTACAGAACATGTGTGACTGAGGGGAGTTCTGATGGGCGGTACCACAACAACATGCCAGAACACTGAAGCGTTCACAGTAACAACACGTCTTGAGTCTGAGCTGTGCCGGCTGTGTTTCACGTTATCATGCAGAGTTACTGTAGAAATATACGTTACACATCCTATAGAGCAACATGATCGCTGAGGAGGAAGGAGGAGCTTCAGCAGCTGACCACCAGCTGGGTTTCACACAAACACAAACATGTTACAGAGTGACTGTGGACAGACACTGAACAGCTGCAGAGCAACAATCACACAACTTGTCAGTTTTTAAAAAAGGGTCAAAATCGACGCAGAACCTCACAGAACTTTGTTTTATTTCACTGACACGTTTTATGTTCACAACATGAGAGGTTCCTCTGCCCAACAGAACCTGTCGTCCTCCATGTTCTAGATGTTCCTCTGCCGACACACCTGACTGAAATGATGAGCTCGTTGTGGAGGCCTGCTGAAGCCTGATAACGACCCTCGTGTGAATCCGGTGTGTTGGGCAGAGGAACATCTAGAACATGCAGGACAGGTTCTGTTGGGCAGAGGAACATCTAGAACATGCAGGACAGGTTCTGTTGGGCAGAGGAACATCTAGAACATGCAGGACAGGTTCTGTGTGGTGGGTCAGAGTGAGGCTGTCCTCTCTAACAGACACTGGTACTGACGCAGACGGCTGCTTTAAATACAGAGAAGAAAGAAATTTTGTGTGTTTGCATCGAGTTTGAGCAGCTGAGCATTCAAACTTAAAGAACATATAGGATGAATCAAGCACACAGTGTCTGTCCACACAGAGTCCGTCCACACAGTGTCTGTCCACACTGACTCCTCTCTGTAATGTAAAGACGTGAGCACACAGGACGGCTGACATCACTCTGACCGTCCATCAGTTAGGAGATGAGAATATAGTTTCTGACCTCCTGCTCGCGGTGTAGCCATCTTGATCTGAACACCAGATCACTGCAGCACTGGGTTAATGTAAAGATGGATGTATACGAGCTGGTGACATAAACGTGATGATGTCAGCTGGTGCGTGAGACTGCTGAAGCTCCTGTAGATACAACGATGAATCTATATGATGAAGACTGTGACTGAGATGATTCTATATGATGAAGACTGTGACTGAGATGATTCTATATGATGAAGACTGTGACTGTAATGATTCTATAGGATGAAGACTGTGACTGAGATGATTCTATATGATGAAGACTGTGACTGAGATGATTCTATATGATGAAGACTGTGACTGTAATGATTCTATATGATGAAGACTGTGACTGAGATGATTCTATATGATGAAGACTGTGACTGTAATGATTCTATATGATGAAGACTGTGACTGAGATGATTCTATATGATGAAGACTGTGACTGTAATGATTCTATATGATGAAGACTGTGACTGTAATGATTCTATAGGATGAAGACTGTGACTGTAATGATTCTATATGATGAAGACTGTGACTGGGATGAATCTATAGGATGAAGGCGTTGTGCGGTGGTCCCTGTGTTGAGAACAATGTAAAGGCTGATCTTATGTAGTGTGTTTACATTAAAGCACATGGAGACATCATGACATCATCATGTAACAGCATCATGCTTCTTTAGCCCCCCCCCCCTTCTGTCCCAGAGCAGCTGATCGAGTCTCATCATACTTTACTGTGATTATTGATTATTGATGAATGCTTGGTCCTCTTCAGTTCTTACGGATGTCAGCGTACACCACCGGCTCCATCTTATGGAACGAGTTTTTACTGCCTGAGTGGTCCAGCTGTGCGTATATCACCGGGCCCTGCAGAACAACACATACACACAGGTAAACATCACACATGAAGACAGAGGAGCTTTGTGTTGAACTGTAAATCGTTCAGTGGGACTTCAACATGCACACAGCTGATTATTTAAAGAGCTGAAACGTTCAGTTTATTAATCGATTAGTTGATCCACAAATAATCAATGAGATCACATTAACTGTTTCAGTCATTTAGCATCAAAGTAAAATAGATCATTTCCATCCAGCTGCAGTTTCCCTGTATTTCACTAATGAACATAGGTTTATTTACATCTGTAGCGGCTGTACAGAGCGACGGCACAGCGGTCTGATGCAACTTAAAAAGGAAGGCTGCTCGTTCGAATCCCCGGCTCCCCCAGCTGCATGTTGACGTATCCTTTAGCAGGATACTGAACCCCAAACTGCTCCTGATGAGCAGCTGGCACCTCGCATGGCAGCCTCCGCCATCAGTGTGTGAATGTGTGTGTGAATGGAATGTGTTTTCCATAAAAACATGAATTTGCTGTCTCTCATGCGCTGCAGCACA
Source organism: Pagrus pagrus (assembly GCF_965226575.1). Taxonomy (NCBI): domain Eukaryota; kingdom Metazoa; phylum Chordata; class Actinopteri; order Spariformes; family Sparidae; genus Pagrus; species Pagrus pagrus. The sequence goes on along the minus strand of NC_140198.1, from coordinate 206,013 downwards.
TCTGTGCATCACACTGTGTCAGGTGTGCCAGGCGGGTCAGGTGTGCCAGGCATGCCAAATCTGTCAGGTGTTCCAGGCGTGCCAGGCGTGTCAGATGTGTCGGGCGCGTCGGGTGTGTCAGACATGTCAGACGTGTCAGGTGTGTCAGACGTGTCAGGTGTGCCAGGCATGCCAGATCTGTCAGGTATTCCAGACGTGTCAGGCGTGCCAGGTGTGCCAGATCTGTCAGGTATTCCAGATGTGTCAGGCGTGCCAGGTGTGCCAGATGTGTCAGGCGTGCCAGGCGTGTCGGGTATGCCAGGCGTGTCGGGTGTGCCAGGCGTGTCAGGTGTGCCAGGTGTGCCAGGCGTGCCAGATGTGTCAGGCGTGCCAGGCGTGTCGGGTGTGCCAGGCGTGTCAGGCATGTCAGGCGTGCCAGGCGTGCCAGGCGTGCCAGGCGTGCCAGGCGTGTCAGGCGTGTCAGGTGTGCCAGGCGTGTCAGGCGTGTCAGGCGTGTCAGGCGTGCCAGGCGTGCCAGGCGTGCCAGGCGTGTCAGGTGTGCCAGGCGTGTCAGGCATGTCAGGCGTGTCAGGCGTGTCAGGTGTGCCAGGCGTGCCAGGCGTGTCAGGCGTGTCAGGCGTGTCAGGCGTGTCAGGCGTGCCAGGCGTGTCAGGCGTGTCAGCCGTGCCAGGCGTGCCAGGCGTGTCAGGCGTGTCAGGCGTGTCAGGTGTGCCAGGCGTGGCAGGCGTGTCGGGTGTGTCAGGTGTGCCAGGCGTGTCAGGCGTGCCAGGCGTGTCAGGCGTGTCAGGCGTGTCAGGTGTGCCAGGCGTGTCAGGCGTGCCAGGCGTGTCAGGTGTGTGTAAAGTTTCAGTTTGTTTGTCAGGTTGATTTTTAGTCAAATATAAATAAACTTAAAATTATTGTTGAAGGTTTCTATGACTGATCTGAACTAAATACTGAATATGTTCACTGAGTCAGTGGACAGTTAAATATTTAATCTCAGTCCAGTTTAAATAATGAGACATGTCCCCAGTGACCTGCTGTCAGTCAGCTGACTGTTTCTGTTTCTGTCCTCAGGTGCAGCTCCTACCTGTAGTGGTCCAGGGGGACTGGTGGACCTGGAGCCCTCCAGACTGGACTCCACCTTCTTTCGAGGCTTCGGAGCCTGAGAGCTCACACTCTCCAGGGACGTACAGCTAATGTAGGGTTAGCGTTTACCACCGTGTCACATGGAGACAGACAGACAGACAGACAGACAGACAGACAGACACAGACAGACGACAGAATGGAGCACAAGAAATAAAACATGAGAGATGAGCATGAAACTAACAGAGAGCAGCTCCCAGTACACACTGGGAATACAGACAGATACTGGGAGCAGACCAGAGGTGCACCGACCGGACGACTAATCGTTCAATAACTATTTTAATCAATAAACTAAAATAAAATCTGATGGGTTCTCCTCTGAACTGTGTGATCCTGTCAGCCTGTCATGTCAACTGTGAGCTGATGTCAGGTTTAGAGTTCAACACGCTGATTGTTGATTCTCTGACAAAGATTGTTTAGTTCAAATCAAACAGAGTGAGACGTCTTCTCTCTAGAGGATCACTTCATGATAACATCACTCTCATCAATATTTTACTTCAGTTTAAACACTTTCTATTTCTGAACCACGACCTGCAGTTTTACTATCAAGAAGCTCATTAAAAGGTAATATACGTCAATGTGTCACTAACATTATTAATCAATATTTGATGTAATAAAGTATCTGATTCAACGATATTAAAAACCCTTCAGGTTGACGTTCAGGGTCTGAAAATGTCACTTTGGCCTCTGAGACATGAACTGATTAATTAATCAATCTGTCTGATCATCTGTTCAGTCCATAAAATACAAACAGGTGATTGGTGCACCTCCAGGAAACTCACAAAACAATCAACTCTGAGTTCATCCTCTGAACTCTGTTGTCATGACAACTGCAAACATCTGAGTTAACAAACATGTTTCATACAAAAATAAAGCTGCAATGAAGAGCAGAGATGAGGAAGACAACAGTTAGTCTGAGTGTTAGTGACGATGAAGAGTGAGGAGACAACATGCTGATCGACAACGAGCCGGTCTATGATGTTAACAGGAAGTGTTAGTGGTGTTATGAACACACACACAGTGATGGAGGACAGTGACTGACACCAGTGGAAACACAAACCCCACACACATCGCTCAGACACTGATCATACTTTAAACTTATCAATCCATCTGAATCCAACAGGATCAATACATGGTGATCAAGCCAGGAGGTGAAACTACCTCTCACACACACACACACACACACACACACACACACACACACACACACACAGGAGAGTCTACACAGATTAATAATTAGTAACACCATGAGGTCATCAAACAGATTGATCCCCACACCGAAAGAGAGTCGTGCTCCATGCAGAGAGTTAACGAGCTGTTAACAGCTGATTAATAAACCTCTGAAGCAGGAAGACATCACTGAGATTATTCAACAGATCACCTGACACTTGTTCTCTGTAGAGTCACTGACTGACTGAGAGCAGTTATATAAATATATAAATACATGTGTAAGAAGCGAAAAGACTCATTAGAGCTGAATGATCCAATCACCACTGAGAATACTTGTTTCTGATTGGATGAGAGGTGCATGTGATGTGACATCCTCATCATCTTAATATATTAATATTTATTGTTTGGAAAATATTTCAGCTGTTCCTCTGCTGATGTTAGAGAAGTCAAGTTACACTAGTTAGACTCGTGTGTGTGTGTATGTGTGTGTGTGTGTGTGTGTGTGTGTGTGTGTGTGTCTGTGTGTGTGTATGTGTGTGTGTGTGTGTGTGTGTGTGTGTGTGTGTGTGTGTGTGTCACTGACCCTTCATAGTCATGGCGGTTGTGAAGGACCCTCATGGAGACGCAGGCAGCGATGGCAATGATGACGAGCAGAAGTAAAACTCCACACACTGCTCCAACTATTACTGTTGTGTTACTCTGAGGGAGAGACTCTACACACACACACACACACACACACACACACACACACACACACACACACAGACACACACAGACAGACAGACGCACACAAACACACACACACACACACACACACACACACACACACACACACACACACACACACAGACAGACAGACAGACGCACACAAACACACACAGTTAGTTTTTAAATATAAAGTTAAACCTTTTGGATTCTGGAATCAGCTCTGATTGATTATCAGCTCTGATTGATTATCTGTATCTGGGATTAACATGTGCTGCTCTGATGCTACATCCTCTCGCACAATGTCCCGCCCACAACAACATCTGATTGGTTACACGTCACCATTAACAGCCTATAAGCACGAGTAATCTGAATCTATAAAGTAACTAGTAACTAAATTTATCATATAAATGTAGTGGAGAGGAATCATAAAGTAACAGAAAATTGAAATACTGAAGAAGAGTAATTGAGTAAACTGTACTGAAGAAGAGTAATGGAGTAAACTGTACTGAAGAAGAGTAATTGAGTAAACTGTTTTCAGTCTTGTTGATTTCTAATAATCAGTTTCAGCCCTGAAATAAACATATTGATCGAGTTGTCATGGATACAGAATATTTCTCACGAGTGAAAAGATTTAAATAAAACTTTAAAGATGAACTTTGAGCTGGTGGGTGACCATCCAACAGGTGTGTGTGTTTAGGAAAGGTACTTCAGCAACGGTGTGAGTGTGTGTGTGTGTGTGTGTGTGTGTGTGTCACTGATGTGGAACAAACTCCCACCTACAGGGTGGAGGAGACAGTCAGCTGATAACAAGCTGACACATGTACCTGTGAGCGTCTCACAACAAGAACAGACCTGCTGCAGATGTTTTATGTTTGTCTCACCTGAACACACTGAGACATGTTGAAATCCACTGAGACACCAACATGAGTCCATGACGTGTTGTCAGTGGAGCCAACATGTAGATTTCATTTAACATGTGTTTGATATGTGTTTGAATCAAGTCAGTGTGTGGTCACCACCACCAGCTAGATCACTACAGTTCAGTTTTCACCATCAGAGCCTCGTTTAAACCTTCTCATCTCTTCCTGCTGCTCTCCTTTCACAGTAAGAGCTTCCTACAGATGCTTTTATTGTAAGTGGGTTAGGGTTAGGGTAGTGTGAGGACACAGCCTCTGTAGCGAGGACACAGCCTCTGTAGCACGAGGACGCAGCCTCTGTAGCACGAGGACGCAGCCTCTGTAGCACGAGGACGCAGCCTCCATAGCGAGGACACAGCCTCTGTAGCACGAGGACGCAGCCTCTGTAGCACGAGGACGCAGCCTCTGTAGCGAGGACGCAGCCTCTGTAGCACGAGGACGCAGCCTCTGTAGCACGAGGACGCAGCCTCTGTAGCACGAGGACGCAGCCTCTGTAACACGAGGACGCAGCCTCTGTAGTGAGGATGCAGCCTCTGTAGTGAGGATGCAGCCTCTGTAGCACGAGGACGCAGCCTCTGTAGCACGAGGACGCAGCCTCTGTAGTGAGGATGCAGCCTCTGTAGCACGAGGATGCAGCCTCTGTAGCACGAGGACGCAGCCTCTGTAGTGAGGATGCAGCCTCTGTAGCACGAGGATGCAGCCTCTGTAGCACGAGGATGCAGCCTCTGTAGCACGAGGACGCAGCCTCCGTAGCGAGGACGCAGCCTCTGTAGCGAGGACGCAGCCTCTGCACATGGGACATCTGCTCTACTAACGGAGTGACCCGGTCGCCCTGAGGCTGGTTTTTAGAACACATTTAATTATCACTCATAATGATGATAATAATAAAGACTGACCTTTGAGGACGACCCTGAGCTCGGTTCTGGCCGGTGTTCCCGTGACGTCTGGTGGGTTCTTGACGTCGCAGAAGAAGGTCCCGTTGTCACTGAACTGGGCCGGACTGAGCTGGATGGACACGTCTCTCTTGTTGATGTCTCCGATGAACTGAACTCTGTCTTTGAACTCATCCTGACCGGGGAAAACTTTCCCATTGGAGAAGTAGAAGATCTACAGAGCAGAGACACAAACTCTTCATTCAGTCAACACAGTCCGTCATCGTCTTCATCTTGCTCCGTTATATTTTGTCTCATCTCTGCGTTTTATATTTCTTGTTACTGCTCTTTGCACCGATATTGTATTTTGTGAAGCATCTGATTTTATTGCATTTTATTTGCTTAATTTGTCTTTCTTGTACAGTTTGCCCGATATATTCTGTGAAACACCCTGTAACTTTGGCCTTAAAAGGTGCTATAGAAATAAAGTTTATTATTATTATTATTATTATTATTATTATTATTATTAACAACAGACATTATAATATATTATCCGCAGACATTATAGGACAACAACAAAGTGTATAATCAACAGGAAATTTTAACCAAGACAGAAACATAAACTCTTTTATCCTCTGTGGATCACAGTGAACTTAAAGTCTCTTCATGAGTCTGACTTTCTGTTTGTTGAAAATGAAGATCACGATTTCTTCTTTCACACACGTCTGTCTGTTGAGATGGTCAAAATTAAAGACAGGAAGAAATCACAGTCACAGCAGAGTCGCAGGAGAGTCGCAGCAGAGTCGCAGGAGAGTCACAGGAGAGTCGCAGGAGAGTCGCAGGAGAGTCACAGGAGAGTCGCAGGAGAGTCACAGGAGAGTCGCAGCAGAGTCGCAGCAGAGTAACAGGAGAGTCGCAGGAGAGTCACAGCAGAGTCGCAGGAGAGTCGCAGGAGAGTCGCAGCAGAGTCGCAGGAGAGTCGCAGCAGAGTCGCAGCAGAGTCGCAGCAGAGTCGCAGCAGAGTCGCAGCAGAGTAACAGGAGAGTCGCAGGAGAGTCACAGCAGAGTCACAGGAGAGTAACAGCAGAGTAACAGCAGAGTAACAGCAGAGTCGCAGGAGAGTCGCAGGAGAGTCGCAGCAGAGTAACAGCAGAGTAACAGCAGAGTCGCAGCAGAGTCACAGCAGAGTCACAGGAGAGTCGCAGGAGAGTCGCAGCAGAGTCGCAGCAGAGTCGCAGGAGAGTCGCAGGAGAGTCGCAGCAGAGTCGCAGCAGAGTCACAGGAGAGTCACAGGAGAGTCGCAGCAGAGTCGCAGCAGAGTAACAGGAGAGTCGCAGCAGAGTCGCAGCAGAGTAACAGGAGAGTCGCAGGAGAGTCACAGCAGAGTCACAGCAGAGTCACAGGAGAGTAACAGGAGAGTAACAGGAGAGTCACAGCAGAGTCACAGCAGAGTAACAGGAGAGTCACAGCAGAGTAACAGGAGAGTCGCAGCAGAGTCGCAGGAGAGTCGCAGCAGAGTAACAGGAGAGTCGCAGCAGAGTCGCAGGAGAGTCGCAGCAGAGTAACAGGAGAGTCGCAGGAGAGTCACAGCAGATTAACAGCAGAGTAACAGCAGAGTAACAGGAGAGTAACAGCAGAGTAACAGGAGAGTAACAGGAGAGTCACAGCAGAGTCGCAGCAGAGTAACAGGAGAGTCGCAGCAGAGTAACAGGAGTCGCAGCAGAGTCGCAGGAGAGTCGCAGGAGAGTCGCAGCCGAGTCGCAGCCGAGTCACAGCAGAGTCACAGCAGAGTCACAGCAGAGTCACAGGAGAGTAACAGCAGAGTAACAGGAGAGTCGCAGCAGATTAACAGCAGAGTAACAGCAGAGTCGCAGGAGAGTCACAGGAGAGTCGCAGGAGAGTCGCAGCCGAGTCACAGCCGAGTCACAGCAGAGTCACAGCAGAGTCACAGCAGAGTAACAGCAGAGTAACAGGAGAGTCGCAGCAGATTAACAGCAGAGTAACAGGAGAGTCGCAGCAGATTAACAGCAGAGTAACAGCAGAGTGACAGCAGAGTAACAGCAGAGTAACAGCAGAGTAACAGGAGTCGCAGCAGAGTTGCAGCAGAGTAACAGGAGTTGCAGCAGAGTCGCAGCAGAGTAACAGGAGTCGCAGCAGAGTCGCAGCAGAGTCGCAGCAGAGTAACAGGAGTCGCAGGAGAGTCACAGCAGAGTCACAGCAGATTATCGTATATATAGGAGCTGTGAGGACTCACCACATATGGAGCTTTGCTGAACTGGTTGTCGGGCTGACTGGACTGGAAGCTCCAGGTGACGGAGGTGGAGCTGCTCACCACTTCTCTGGACTTGAAGGTGCAGCGGAGGACTCCTGTGGTGCCGTTCTGCATCATCACCTCAGGGTCGGCGTGGATATCTATGCCTGATGTAGGTCTGAACACTGGTCATAAATAAGATGATGGATATAAGTTCACTGCTGCTGGTTTAATTAGAGCAGAATACAGCACCACCCTGTCTGGCAGTGTGGAGGGTGGTGTTGTTTAAGTTGGAGACACTGAACAAAGTATTTGTAACCGTTACAGACAAACAGGATGTTACAGGCCTAGAAATCATTGTCATGTCAGCCACACGGATCAGGAGGGAAACAGCAGAGCTACAGTGAAGGTGGTTTTGAACACAGAACTTCATTACGTTTCATCACTAGAGAGGCTGAGCTGCTTCAACAGCTCTTACCACCGATCAATCAGCTAATAACTGTCTGTATTAATCATTCGGTCAATAAATCACATCACAGTTTCTCACAGTTAAATGTGACATTTTCAATTGTCTGATTAATTTATCACAACAGTTGAGAGATTTTGATTATTAGATCATATTAATGATTATAATTATTTAGATGTATTTCTATATGTTGCTGTCATAGAGACCGTGACAATAATCAATATTATTCTAATCTAATGATCAATATTTAGAGTTTCAAATGGGGTGGGGGAAAGAAATCGATTCACATAAGAATCGCGATTCTAATCATCCACGATTCTGAATCGATTCATAAACTTCGAAAATCTATTTAAAAAAATTTTAAAAAAAAAATTAATTATTATTTTTTTTTCTATTTTGAAAAAAATCACACAAAACACCAATTTGTGTTTTTTGTGTACAGTTTATTTTTGTAACTTCTGGGAGAAAAAGGCAGCTGGCCTAAGCTTTTATTTAGGCAATTTTATTTATGCAAGTTATTTCTTGTACAGTAAGTTTTTATTTGTTTAGCATGAATAAATGTTACCTTTTTTTAATGTTTGCCTTTGTGTGATTACATCATTGGAATCAGTTTGTTTAAAAATCACATTATCTTATTCAAACTGTATTGTTTTGATGCCGTAATTTGGCTTAACACACTATGCACTGTATCAATTTTTGAATCGAGAATCGTTTGAATCACGAATCGATTCTGAATCGAATCGTGAGACACCCAAAGATTCACACCCCTAGTTTCAAACACACACTGCTTTAACATGTAACCTATTACTTTGAAATATAATCCCTGCACACTGAATATATTCTATATGAACATATGTGTATATATATATATATATATATATATATATATATATATATATATATATATATATATATATATATATATTCATATACTGTATGTATATACAGTGATCTATTACATCATTAGCTATTTAATATTTATTCTTCTTTGTGTTTGTTTACAATTTACAGAAACACCTGACGTCCATTAAACAAACTGAGTGTTGTTGGCCATTGTTGTTGTTATATATATTTATATACACACACCTGTCTGTATGTCCAGAATAGTTTTATTATTAATTCTCATTATTATAATTTTATATGTTTGTCTGTTTCTGTTGTCCTGTTAATTGCTCTTGTAAGAGTGTGAGAGACCACTGAAATCTTTGTCAAAGATCACTACAGATCACTACAGATCAATAAAGATCAATACAGATGAATACAGATCACTAAAGATCAACACAGATCAACACAGATCAATACAGAAGGAGGATTCTGGTGAAACACAGGAAGCTCCAACCACAGTTTTGGCTTTTTACACTTAACAAAAATCAACTGATCAAATAATCAATAAAGAGATGAATCCACAGCTCCCTGACAGTCTGCTGGTGTCCAGTGTATTAAGTATGTATGAAGGAAAAGAAGAGTTTATTAATAACTAATAACCTCAAATTATTATCATGAGCAGCTAATTCACTCAGCTGTGTCTTTAAATGAATTCATTAATTCACTGTAATAAACAGCAGTAAGAAGTGAGAGGAGGTGTGTGACTCGACAGGTGTGTGACTCGACAGGTGTGTGACTCGACTTTCAAATGACTGAATTATTTCAAACAAATTAACATTTATGTGTATTTCTCTGATTCTATTCATTCCTTCTGAATCGCCTCATTGTTGTCTCAGGACTTTATATTCTTTATGCGTGCACGCGCGCAGAACAAACAGCTGAGGTCCGATCTGAATGAGCTGATGGTTTAATAACACAGCTTCAGTTTGACTTCAGACTGACAGAGCAACAGTGTTTTCTGCTCTGTGGAGACTGTTCATGTAAATATACACTTTCACATCATTTTGGACCGTCATTATGTCTGTGCACAAAAAAGCAGAAAAACTATAGCAGACAATAAAAAAAACAGCACATAAAAAGCTGCTGAGGAGGTGCCCACATCATCCTGGCTGCTGCGCCTGCTCCACCTTCTAACAGGAGGGAAAACACTGGATGTGGAGAAAATCTAACTCAATATGTTCCTTAAACCATTCAATATGATAACTGAACTGCTTCTGTCAAGTTGTACGTACAAATTATTAATTTAATGGTAACAACAACTCTATTTGTGCGCCCAAATTCTAAATGACCCCTGACAGGCTGATCGATGTCATTATATATTTAACATGTTGTAGAATCGCAGCTCTTGATATTGTTCAGGTGTTCATGTTACTGTGTGTGAGATGTGACTGATCTGTAACAGATCAACAGATACTGTGTTCTGTTAAAGGACTGACTGCATAGTAAATTACTCACTCATACAGGAAGACAGAACTCCCCTTTATGTCACACAGTAACACAGATTTATAGAATTATTAACATCTTATAAAAACACATTTGTCACACCGAACATCTGCTCCTACAGCCAACAGAAGCTGATTCAGTTCTGTTTGTCTGATATTCAGACTGAACATTAACATCAACAGAAACAGTTGTGACAGCAGACAGTCAGATCATTTCACAACATGAAACAGAAGGAAGTGCGTGTCGTCTGTTTCCTGCTGTCGGCTGTTATTACTCTGAGATTTAAAACAGAGAAACCACAGTTCACTTCTGAACGTCCACTAATTCAAATAGTACAGTTCTGTAGGAGAGACGCTGTGTTTATGGACTGTTGCTCATCAAGCTGCCCAGTGTTAAACAAGAAATTCATTAGCAACTGGTGGATTTTTACGTCAAATCATTTTCATTTATTAACACACTTCTTCTTTTCTTCTGTTGACCATCAAACTGAACTTCTCTCCACTCTGCTGTAAGGACAGCTTCAACAACACAATGTCTTCATGTGCAATGTTAATTTTTTCTATTTTTCTTTTATTGTAATTTGCTTATTTTTATACACGTTTCTTATTTTTATTGTTATTCTATTTTGCACTGATATCAGCATTTATTCCTTTAACACATTTTATTATTACTCTGTTGTATTTTTGTTTTTTGTTGTTAAGTTTTTGTAATTTTGAGCAATATCTGCCACAGCAACTCGCTCAGGATTAATACAGTTATATCTGATATTAGAGATCTGAGTGACTCTCAGAGGTAAAGCACATCTATATGCTGCTCAGTAACAGATGTATGAGTGTCTGAGCTGGCAGTCTGGTTCTGTTGGGACAATAATTAGATAATGAATGAGATAATGGTAATTAGAAGACTTCATTGTGTTTACTGACATGATATTATCAAGTCAAACTCGTGCACGCGGCTGTGCTATGAAGTGCACATGAATATATGAAGGTGGCTTTTCTGTGTGGGTCAGCAGGAGGTTAGCCAACCAGGAAATGAGATGTTATCTGAGGTTTGGATGCTAAGCTAGTCCGAGTCAGGCTAACTAAAGAGCTGCTGTGTTGGCACTGATATAATTCACATTGTGTTTATAAAACACACTAAGTGTTCTATAATACTGATGTCTGATGATGTCACTGACTGTAAACAGTGTAAACATGAAGTGCAGTTAGCAGAGTTAAAGACGGTCCACCGGACGACACGTAGTTACCGCAGACACTCTCTCTTCACGACACCGTCATTTAAAATGTGCCACTTTAATGAGGCTTTGTTTTTCACACACACTCCCTCCACTATAACACACACATGTTAACATATTGTGTATTAATGGAAAATACCCTTTAAATCGGCATAAATCCAACACAGCCAGCAGCACTTATTTCTGAATATTACCGTGAGCTAACCGGTTAGCTTCTGTATTCAACGTTATTTCCATCACATCACCTTCCACAGACCGACACTACACAGGGCGGTAACCACCAATCTGAACCAAATCTTATTCACATTTTAGTGAATTTAACTGTTCCTTCACACATTATCTGGTTCGTTATATCGATGTGTGAATAAGGAGGGTGCAGCTCAGATTCTAAAGATAACTGTGTTCGGTTAATGTTAAATCTGATGTGTAGTTGCAGTGAAGGAGAACAAAGGTACATTAATTAGCCTGATTGTGAGCGGAGGTTAGGAGTGTGTTTAGGTGTCTCCGTACATGAGATGAGACACAACAACGCTAGCTAGCTAACCTGGTGTCCCACCTTAAATATCAGCTCAAAATCAAACATTTAAATATTAAACTTTAACACGACTGGGTCTCTAACACTCACCTAATACAACACACAGCGTTAATCCAGTCAGTAAAAGCCGCCTGCAGTCGCTTTTTGACCCTTTTGGCTCCATTATGTTGTAAACAGGAGGAGTCCCTCCGCTTTTTCCACCTCTGTAGGACGACTCGATACTTCTTCTTCGTGGGATATTCAGCGGCGGGAAACAGTTCAGAGCGTGACTGCTGCCTCCTACAGGCCGCCAGGTGAACTGACGACTGTACTTTTACAGCATATTAACCTGAGGTGTAGTAAAGGTAATGATATCGAGTTAAAACATTAGTTTAGTAAAATTGAGTAAAAGTCTTAAAATATCTGATGTTTAATGTATATATATAATAAACATCAGATATTTTAAGACTTTTACTCAATATAATAAAAAGTTATTAATATAATATATATATATATATATTGTGATCAACTTTTTATTATTTCATTTTCTTTCTTTTTAACAATATACCCACATTAAGTCGTATACACAGCCACATAATTCACAAACATATACAACCATACATCTCATAAGGATATTGCGGGCAGTGTAGAAAAGAGAAAAGAGGGGAAAAAATATAGTAAAAATGTGAGCTATTGTCCCGCCCTTGTCCCACCCATACCTCCCTTACGCCTCTGGCTTACTCCCTTCCCCTCCCCTGGCTGGATTCAGTCATATCTGAACATAAAAAAGGAAATACATAGCAAATAATTTGATTAACTAATAACAGGAGAATTGTATCCCTTCCTCCCTCCCTCTCCTCTTTAACTAATAAATAACAAAAGCCTGCACAGATAAAAGAAAATGATAATAGTCATGAGACAAAGGTGATCCCATCAGCTCACACTGCGAGTAGTATCTTCCCAAATAGGTGTGCTTACACACCTACATACTAAATACAGGTACACATCCATTCATACCAATCCATATGCAAGGAATTAGCCAAACTTTTATATCTTCATACATATATGGGAGATTAAACCTTATTGACCAACCAGTTTCATCTATGTAGCTTAAGTCTAACCTTCTCAAATGCCCTAGACAGGACCTCAGTATTGCTTGCTATAGCCCCATTCGATCGAGCAATAGAGAGTTCTAGAGAAATAATGTCATAAAAAAGGGCAGTCCATTGAGAAATATTGAGTGCGTGTGGCGGTTTCCACCTCTGTATTAGCATTTCTTTTGCTGCTGTCAGGCCTAAAAATAGTAGTCTTCTCTGAGTAACCTGAAGCAGTAATTGAGAGTCATCATTCAATAGCAAAACAATTGGGTTACACGGGATACTGACGCCCATTATATCTCCCGTCAGGGATGTTACTTGACACCAAAAAAGCTCCACATCCGGACATTGCCACATCATATGAAAATAAGTTCCTATTTGTCTACGATTACACGAGGGGCAGATGGGAGTGGAGCAGAGGTGAAGTTGACAAAGGTGAGATAGAATCTATGAATACATTTGTAATGAATCATTTGATGATTGAAATTCTGTGACTCTCTTCCAGTCAACAACTTGGTTATATTCCTTCAAATCAGCATTCGATACTTTGGTCACCCCCAGTGTATAGAGTGGATCCCAGACCTCTGGATTTAGATTTACTGCCTAAAAGCTTAAGAAGGGGATGTTCAGAAAGAGAAATATCACATGTAACTCCATGAGCTAAGATAGCATTCCTCAATTGTAGATAAAAGTAAAGAGATGATCTGGGTAAATTATATGTGCTCTTAAGATCCTCATAAGACCTTAGTCCTCTGCCATCTATAACATGAGAAGTGGACCATGGAGGATAAATAATTGGTTTCCTCTCCAAGCATAGTAAATTAATGTTTAATGTATATTTTGTATAGGTACTTTAAGTATTTCTATTTTCTGCTACTTTATACTCCCACTCCACTACATTTATCTGATAACTTTAGTTACTAGTTACTTTACAGATTACATGCTGCATCACAGCCAAAGTAGCACATTTTTAAATTAATTTATTTTATCATCAATCAGATAAAAACAGTGATTGTGATGGACCAATAGTATACAGTATATACATACATACATGTAAATATATGGATCAGGTACTCTACTGATACTCTGCTACTTAAGTATGTATCCATCTATCCATCTTAATTTAATATCAGATACTTTAAGACTTTTACTCGAGTACTATTCATGTGGGTGACTTTCACTTTTACCAAAGTAATATTTTAACACCATATCTTTACTTTCACTCGAGTATAACTGTTGGGTAATTTAAACAAGACTGATGGTTTATTTAAAATGCTCACATACTGTATAACACTTTGATGTTGTATTGTTATTTTAGATATAGATTTTTTTACTCATACATATAATATGTATGAGAACATGAAGGGAAGAGACATCTGATCATTCTCATTAACATCGCGCGCATTTCTCTAACTTTTGTTTTCCCCCTCCTTTTCTGGCCCCTCCCCCTCCCCCTCCCCCGGCTCCTCCTCCTTCTACCTCAGGTGGCTCCTTCTACCTCAGGTGGCTCCTGCTGCCTCAGGTGGCTCCTTCTACCTCAGGTGGCTCCTTCTACCTGCCTCAGGTGGCTCCTGCTGCCTCAGGTGGCTCCTTCTACCTCAGGTGGCTCCTGCTGCCTCAGGTGGCTCCTTCTACCTCAGGTGGCTCCTGCTGCCTCACATATCGACAGATCTGGATCAGACCCTGATATCTGTACTTCTGTAAAGTTTGATGTCTCTTCACTCTGATCTTCTCTGTTTTACTGTTAATCATCTCGTGTGTCCTCTTCCAGGTCACCACAGTGGACAGGAGGTCATGTGACTCGGGCACCACTTGGCGATGCCTCCTCCTGCTGAGTTGTCTCCTGGACCCACACACTTTACACATATTAGATTATTTGTATCAGATATTCTGTCAATGCAACTTGTAAATTATGATTTTTGTTGTTCTGGCTTTTTTTTCTCACTCACTGTACAGACCGTTGAGCCCACTGAGGTGATGTGATTGTGGGCTGTATAAATACAGTTGATTTGATTTGATAACGAGATTTAAACTGATGAGTAAAAAGTCCCATTTCATCTTTTTATAACAGTTTGAAGAGCAGCCAGTGGATCATCTGCAGCTTCACACACCAGGAATCAGTCAACATGTTTCTCTGTGGAGCACTGACAGTTAATATGAGCTCTGTAGTCTGAACACTGTTGTGGCATAATGTCCCCAAAATGATAAATACATTTAAAGCAGTGAAGATTTGAGATTTTATTCTTGTAGTTGTGAAACAGCGTTTACATCTCTGCTGAACCTCATGCTTCTACAGTTATTTAAAGTGGACAGACTGAGACTCCTGAAGCTGATTTATTATCATTCATTTAAAAAAAGTAGAAACTCCAACAAACTGGACGCCTTTTAATTGTTGCTAACAAGCAGCCAGCAAACGAGGGTATCAGTCTAACTACAGAACAGATCAAACATGTATGATAACATAGATTCATCATGATCAAACAGACTCGAACTCAAGAAAGCTCAAACTGTGCACCGACTCAGAGTCTGAACAGAAAAATTAATAAGCAGTTTAAAAAGGTCAGATCCATCTGTCGCTCTGTGTTGTGATGTATTGGAAACAGGAAGTCTTTAAAATAATTTATTATGGATGAGTTTTACAGTTGAACACATTCTGAGGTGAAGTTTCAGACTTTATAGACGAACTGTACTGAAACACGTCAGTAAACATGTCACGGATCATTAGAGTTAATGTTGGATTTATCTGTGACTCTTTATATTAATAATCACCTCTCAGTGTCAGCGTGGCCTCCACAGTTTGAGCTCTCACACGTCGTCTCATTTTAACTCCAATCATTTCATTTCTGGGCTTCAACATAAACAATCCAACAGTGTTTGATCAGAACAATAAAAATCAGCTGTTAATCATGAACAGAACTAATGAGTGACGGTGAGGATCGTCGTATTAATGCCAGATTATTAGTGAAACCAAACACACAGTACATCTGTCAGTCTGAGCCCACAATCATCCAGTCTACTGTCAGTGCATCATCATCATCATCATCCACTGCATCATGATCCATCATAAATAAAACTCAACATATCTACAGTATATAGACACATAAAGACATGAACACATGCAGAAACTAAACACAGTGATCGACCTCCTCAGATGGTCGAGACGTGTGAAGGGTTTTATAATGTTTTAATACTTCCATCTGTTTTATTACAACGGATTCATTCACATGTTAAAGTGACTGACGCATGAAGTTTATTGAAAGGAGAAGAGCAAAGTGAGTGATGAAGATGTTCTGACCTCTCTGCTCCTGTTCATGTTCCTCTGTGCTGCTAACATGACGGACACAGCCTGAACTTTACAACGAGCAGCTGATAACGTTCCACCTCTTGAGTTGTGTAATAATAATTATAATAATAACTTGTGTTGGTCTCAGACATGGACCAACAGCTGACTACTTCCTGTGTGTTGCTGCTTCATGCTGAACTTCACGTGTGATCTGCGTCTCTCAGCCTCACCGTGGCTACAGTCAAACTGTCTGGATTCATATACTGATCATTAAACCCACATCAGTGGTTCTGGTTCAGAACCATCATCAGATCATCTACCAGCGTCTGAAACCTCCTCCTGAGACCAACATGAAGCCACGCCCCCTTCACCTCCTCCTCACTTCCTGACAGGTGGAGCAGTGACATCAGGATGAAGTCACTCTATCTGTAACGTTTCCCTCACTCTCTCACTTCAGCACAAATTGAAAATGTGCTTAAAATCCAGAGGATGGAAAAAGGAGAGACATACGTGAAATATAGAAATAATGTCTCTGCTGAATCATTCCTGATGTTTCAGGTTCATATCTGTCAAACTCCTCCACACAGCTGACCAATCACAGCCTGACCTGTGTGCGAGGGTGGGAACCAGACAGTCAGAGACAAGGCTGGAGGTTTCTGAGGCTTTCTGACGTCACGGTTCGACTCAAACACACTGACGTCCCTTCAGTAACTGTTAGCAGGAGCAGTGAAGGATGAAGCCGTCAGACAGCTCAGAGAGCAACAGGGAGGCTGTCGTTCAACAAGACGTGGACTGACTGAGCTGTGACAGAGTTGTGGCAGTGACTTCTTCCATCACAGATGATTTCATTTATCTTAAGAGCTTTAGACTTACATGAAGACAGTCCCTCAGTGAAAGGAGCAGAGAGTGGATTCAAATACATTATTGTCCTCATCAAACTATTTCTCCACCTGACATGAAGCAGGTGAACTCATGTTAGTGTTGACAAATCAAACTGTGGACCTGACTGAATGTTGCTTCACTGTATTCCTGCAGATTTCAAAGGAAACAGAACGTTTGTGTCAGACGTTACAGACAGCAGGCAGGTTGGATGTTTCACAGATGGGGATATTGCTCAAATTGTGTTATGTTCCTTTTTTCATCCCAGTTAAGTGTGTGCACATTTTTTCCATGAATCTCCTTCAACGTCTCCGTCAGGGTGGAAAACGTCACAGAAACACAGACGGAAAGAAGGAAAAGAATCAGAGGGAAGAAGGAAATATAACAGACAGGAAGAGGAAACAAAGAGAAGACGTGATGAAGAGATTCTCAGTGACTGTGAGAGAAGACAGACGTCATTGATCCAATCATTTTACCTGTAGAGATGAATAATCAGGAGGAGACGATGACAAACCTTTTTGGTTTTGTCTAACACACACACACACACACACACACACACACACACAGACAGTCATATGTACAGTAGAAACAGACACACTCCTCCGTCCACAGTCAGTCACTTATTTACAGTTTAGTGTTCTACTACTTCTTCTTCATTATTCTGTCCATCTGTATGTACACAGGAGGCTCCTCCGGTCAGCTCCACACTCCATCGATCAGATCAATAATGTTATTGGTTCAGTGATCACACACACACACACACACACACACACACACACACACACACACACACACACACACACACACACACACACACACACACACACACACAGAGGGTGAAGGTGCAGAGTCTCTATCATGTCTCTGGAAGCTGGTTGATGTCAGTCAGGTTGGTGTCGTTCAGGATCACTTTGATTCGATCCAACGAGTCGGCCTGTCGGATTCGCTCCAGCTGCACCTGCAGACACACAAACACTTTATAGCTTCTATAAACTACTTACACTTTATGGTTCTGTTCATCAAGTTAATCTTCACAGATGAACGTACATTAAATGTGTTGCAGTAAAAAGCTAATGCTAGGCTACAAATAGACGACATCACAGTCACATGACTTAAACGTCTCCACCACTGAGCGTCTTACTGCACAATTACTGTACAGGTTTATATAAACTGATCAATGTACAAGTGGTAAAGTCAGAGTGAGAATAGTTTGTAACTAAAGTGGGCCTGTAAAGACGGACTAGTGAGTGGATGATGATATGATTCTTGTATCATCCATACATCGACCTTTATATTTATATTACATCATCAATACATTGAGGTGGTTTCTCACCTGGAGGGTCTGAGACAGTTTGACAAAGTCCTTCTGAACCTGCTCACTGACGTCCAGCTCCGTCTGCAGCCGCTGAGCTTTATCTCTCTCATCAAACACCTGAGACTCTAACACACTCTGTGTGCACACACACACACACACACACACACACACACACACACACACACACACACACCAAATTTAATTAGAGAGGTTAAATGGGGGCGATAAACAACATGGAATAAATATTTAAGTGAAACACTGAACCATTTAAAATAATCTATAGTTCATGTTACAGTCTGAATATTTACATACTGTATATATGCAATAAATATATCTATACAGTATATATCTATACAGTATATTATATATATATTAATATACAGAGTATATATACTGTATGTATATTTATATATATGCATATATATACACACACATACATATATATACACATATGCACATACATATATATACATATGCACACACACACACGCCAATCTTTTTCTGAAATAAATATATTTATATGAGAAAAGTACAATATCAACATTTTTTTTAGTTTGACAACTATAAATGGTTTATTAAAATCAAATTACAGATTTTCTTCTCCTCTCTAACAAATTCACAGATGCAAATAACGAACATTACAAAAGAACAAAATATGACAAACACTAGTAAGGGCAGCATTTATATATATTGGGCGCTGCTCTTGTAGCGACCGGCAGAAGGCGTTGGCGTGTGCGTTGTGTGTGTGTGCGTTGTGTGTGTGTGTGTTTTTAGTTGTTTATTAACTCAACATTGTTTACTAACTTCCAAACCAGCGGCATCCTGTCTTTAACGCTCTTATGTGCACTTTTCGGAGAGTTTTGTAGCGCTTGAGTCGAAGATGGAGATAGTATTTTTACTTTTCCTGACGGCCACGCTGAATCTCACACTGGGACTGGTTGTGAATCCTCCTCACACAAGTAGGATTCAATACAGTCGTGACATCCTTTTCGGATTTCAATCGCATGGTCTCCCAGTGGATCTAACTGTGGACTTTTCCCCTTCCAGTGACGAGTATGTTTTTAACTGCAACAATGACTTTATGCGCACCTCTACAAACACTCGGAGTGAGACGAGGAGGAGGAAGAGGGGAAAGAAAGGTGGTGTTCGACAGCGGCTAAGGAAGTTGACCCGGGCTAATCGTCTCCCCTTACCGTCTATAGTCCTGTCAAATGTCCAGTCTTTAAAAAACAAGTCTGATCAACTACAAGCTTGTGTGTCTTTCATACACGAGTTTAGGGATGTGTGTGCTCCGCAGACGTTGTTGCTTCCTCCATGTTTGTTGAAGAGTGCCGGCGTGTGTGTTCCTGCCCCTCCCCCCTCTGTGGTGAAAGAGGAGGGGCGGGGGGAGCGGTGCAGAGAGCTCCGGGTCAGCAGCTTGCCCGGAGCAAGGACCACAGCGCAAATTTGAACTATATCGATATATGCGACATGGTCTAATTCCATATCACATTTAAAAATATATCTATATACTTTTTATATTGATATAAATCGCCCAGCCCTAGTTTATACATATACATACATACATATACACATACGTACTAACGCATATGTGTGTGTGTGTGTATATACACACATATACATATACACATACATATATATATACATACATATATATATAACCCATATCTTGTGGGAGTGCAGGTGAGTGTGACAGCTGTACAGGTGTATTAGCTTACCTTAGCAGCAGTGATCTCTCTTAGCTGCTGCTCCAGACTCGTCCTCAGCTCCTGGAGTTTCTCCAGAGTCTCCATCTTCTCCGTCAGACTGCTCTGTAACTACAGTAATAACATGTATACACGTCATATATATCAATACGTTAACAGATCTATATATACATGTCATATATATCAATACATTAACAGATATATATATATATATTCAATTCAATTCAATTCAATGGGGCTTTATTGGCATGAAAGTTTTACAACAATGTTGCCATAATGTTTACAACAATGTTGCCATATATATATATATAGATATATAGATATATATATGTACACACACACACACACACACACACACACACACATGTCAGTGATAACAGAGAACACCTTCCACCAACAGTTTACAGCTAAAGAAGAGATGTGCAGGATCAGAGGTGATGGAGGTTTTGGTGGATCAGAGGTGATGGAGGTTTTGGGTGGATCAGAGGTGATGGAGGTTTTGGGTGGTGCAGGTGTAAAGATGTGATAAACCTTCACTGACCACATGATGATTTTCACTGACATGTTCATTAGGTGAAGCTCTGAGCTGACGGAGCAGTAAAGGGTGGAGCGTGTACCTGTTGTTTCTCTGTCTTTATCCTCTCCAGCTCTGTCTTCAGACTGGAGAATGAAGCTGGAAGAAGGACACATGGTTACAGACGGATCACATGTTCTGTCTGGAGTCATTACGTATCATAATCAGATCATTCAGGGATACGTGAGATTTAAAGGAGTCAGAGCTGCTGAGTGTGACACACAATGAAACCTGACACCTGCTTATTGATCACAGCAGCTGCAGTATGATGGACCAAATGTTCATATCACATCAGGGTCAGGACTTCTCTGCAGTGTTGATCGTTCATTCTTAATGATTGAATCAAACTAATGAAACCTGAACATGAATGAGTGACTGCTTGACAGTGTCAGTACAGTGACTCACATTCAAACACCTGTTTGTTTGTTTAACTGATTACTACAATAAGTGATTGATCAGTGAGCTGAAGCTGCAGACATGTGACTGTATTAGTCTCAGTAAACAACATTAATACAGTTCAGGCTGTCAGTGTTTTAATGAGCTGTGTGACAGAAACACACACAAGGATTTAAACAGGTTGTATTAGTCAGGCGAGCACAACAACATTCACACAGGTCAACTTCATATTACTGCACACTTCAGATGTGAGGGAGCGCTGTGTGTTATAGGCTCACTACAGCTACCCCACACTAGGGCATTAACAGAAAAGCCGATTTGTCGACGCGTCGACATCAGTGGCGCAAGTCGACGACCCCTGAGAGTGGTCGACAAGTCGTGTTTTTTGGGGTTTTTTTGGTCAGTTATTCAATGTAGCGCCACTAGGTGGCGCCTCCTTTTGTTTAATGGGTAATGTAACCTGTACGATGAAGAAGAGTAGGTGTACTTCCGCTCCCCATGAAAAAGGATACTGCCGACAGAGCGAAGACTCCACATTTTATTTTGTCTTTATTTAGTAAAGTGTTGGTGCAAGAACCTCGGCCTGGATCGTTTGCAACATTAGTGCCGCAGAGACCTGTCATGGTGTGGTCCGTATTATGAATAAAAGTGCCGTGCAGAAACCCCCACATGTTGCCTGCCGTCTCTTGAGTAAGCAGAGCTACCCGCACTAAAGTGGACCATCACCTTCCCCTTCACCAGCCCACGTTACAGTGGGCTGTTATAACTGACGCTCTCCACTACAACTCCCAGTTGTTTGAACTACAGAAGTCTGTTTACAATTATCTTAATGAATAATGCAACAAGGACGAAGCATGTGCACTGTGTTGTTCTTTATTCAGAACGGAATGGATCGCAAATGAAAAAAGTAATGATTAAAAAAAAACAAAAAACACAAATGCTTGATCAATGGCCCGGCCTGGCCCGGCCCAAGGATAATGGCGGGGAATTGGGCTCGGGCAGAGAATCTAAACTCTACTCTAGACCACACAAACAGCACGGTGGCCCGGTGGACAGCTGTGTTCCTCCGCTGTGTGAATGTGATGATGTCATCAAACGACTTGTCGACTCGACTTCGACTTTATTGACAGATAAGTCGACTTGAAAATCTGAAGTCATTAATGCCCTTCCCTACCACACACACACACACACACACACACACACACACACACACACACACACACACACACACACACACACACACACACAGAGAAAGTACCTTCCAAGATGTCTGAACGATGAACAGAGAAGAGACAGAAACAGGACAAGAAGTTTGACTGAACTGATGGGACAGTGATCTGATTGGTCAGTAATCAGTGAGCTCACCTATCTGTAATCTGATTGGTCAGTGATCAGTGAGCTCACCTATCTCCTCCTTGCAGCCCTCGATCTCCAGCTGCAGCGTGTCCTCCAGGTTCTCCTTCAGGCACTGCTCTGCCTGGATCTGCTCCTTCAGGAACAGGATCTCTGCCTTCAGCTTCTCCTCCATGTGGTCAGCTGAAGTCCTCAATGCCACCACGTCCTCACGCAGCCGGAGGACAAGGTCCTGGAGGTCCTGAGGAGGAAGAGTCATCATCATCATGTAGCACAGTTTTAAAAACCACAACAGGAAGAGTCATTAGCCGTGTTTCCATGAAGCATTTTGAAGAATATTGCATGACAAATTTTATGGAAACGGCAAATTAAAAAAAACTTCTAATTAGCAAAAAAGTTTGTGCGTTCGCTTGTTTTTTGTCTTTTGTGAATCAGACTTAATGTTCAAAATGTTTGATGGAAACAGATTTGCAGAATAAACATTCAACCTACAGGACTGATCAGCTGTTTTAACTGTCACAGGACTGATCAGCTGTTTCTACTGTCACATGGCTGATCAGCTGTTTCTACTGTCACATGGCTGATCAGCTGTTTCTACTGTCTGTGAAAACATGTCTGCAAGCAGTCGGCCGTAGTGCAGTATATATAGATATAATATAGATGTAAGAATCTGTGGTGTAACCAGATCCAGAACGTACTAAACTGTAGCAGGACACCAGGTGCATGTTTGGTGATCAATGATAATAAATGTGTTTGGTGTGCGTTTAACTGTGAGGTGAGAAGCTTGTTTCACCACCAACAGACTGTAAACGTCTCTGGATCATCATCTCCACCTCCACTAAACACAGCCCACTGTATCTGCAGACACATGGAGCACAGAGGAGGATACAGCAGGAGATGACCACAATGTGGGAGGAGGAGAGGCTACTGAGTGAGTGTGTGTGTGTGTGTGTGTGTGTGTGTGTGTGTGTGTGTGAAGGAGGAGAACACAGTGTAACTGCAGCTTCTCACTATATTACACTTTATAATAGTGTTTCCATTAACTGTGCAGCTCTAGTTTAAAGGTGTTTTTGTCTTGACATTAGATTTAAAAGTGTGTTTCTGAATTTTTGCCCTGTCGTACCTGTACAGTGTTGGGCATGTGGAAGTCTTGTACCTGTACAGTGCTGGGCATGTGGAAGTCTTGTAACTGTACAGTGCTGGGCATGTGGAAGTCTTGTACCTGTACAGTGCTGGGCATGTGGAAGTCTTGTACCTGTACAGTGTTGGGCATGTGGAAGTCTTCTTGTTGCTGTAGTTCTACGTGCAGTCGGTGTTTTCCCTGCAGACTCTCGTTGTCTCTCTGAAGTCGACTCAGCTCATCGGCCACCTGCTCCCTCGACTTCACCAGCACCACCTTTAGACACACAGAAACAGTACAGTATTTTATTTAAATACACAGAAACAGTAAAGTAATGTAATGTATTTAAAGTGTCTCATCGTGTGCCAGATCCACTCTCCACCTGACTCTTTCACAGAGCTGACAGACAAAGCTAACAGAGCTAACAGACAGAGCTAACAGAGCTAAGAGAGCTAAGAGACAGAGCTAAGAGACAGAGCTAAGAGACAGAGCTAACAGAGCTAAGAGACAGAGCTAACAGACAGAGCTAACAGAGCTAAGAGACAGAGCTAACAGACAGAGCTAAGAGACAGAGCTAACAGAGCTAAGAGACAGAGCTAACAGACAGAGCTAACAGAGCTAAGAGACAGAGCTAACAGACAGAGCTAAGAGACAGAGCTAACAGAGCTAAGAGACAGAGCTAACAGACAGAGCTAACAGAGCTAAGAGACAGAGCTAACAGACAGAGCTAAGAGACAGAGCTAACAGAGCTAAGAGACAGAGCTAACAGAGCTAAGAGACAGAGCTAACAGACAGAGCTAACAGACAGAGCTAACAGACAGAGCTAACTCACCATCTGCTCCTGTGTGCTCCTCTTAGCTTCACTGAAGGCCTGCTGTAGAGCACCGAGGAGACTCTCTGACTCCTGGACTCTCTGCAGGAGACCAGACACCTACAACACACACATTATTTACATTAGAGTCACATGTTGTGGTTATAGTCCTGTAGTAACACTACAACACACACAGAGGAGGATGATTCAGAGGTGTTGAGACTGAAGTTACAGAAGCTGATGAGGGTTATCTGATGTAAGGAGAGGAGCTGAGAGGGTTCAGAGTCAGGCTGACTGAAACTTTGTGAGGTAATCAATATCTCTGATTGTAGCTAATAAACGTCCATTAAAAAAAGACTACAATTACAACATGAGTACACTGCAAACAGGAGCTGCTCACAGCTCATTCAGCTCACTGTGAATGGAGACTAAAAACAGGACTGAAGCTGGAGCTCTCAGCTGAACTTACTGCAGCCACAGTACTAACATTATACTTCCTGTTTACATGCCCCAAAGCATTGTGGGAACTGCAGTCATAAGTTATTAACAGATCCACTGAGGCAAACCTTGGCAGCAGTCTCTTCATTCCCTGCTTTGACTGAATCTTCCAGACTCTGTTTCTCCGTCATCGTCCTCTCCAGCTGGTCGTTGGCCTGACGCAGCATCACCTGCAGCTTCTTCACCTGCAACACCATCATCACAGTAATGTGATTACAGTAATGTTACTACAGTGTCACAGTAACCAGGTGATGAGTGACAGTCAGACCTGGTCTCTGGTCTCAGCCTCTTGTCCCTGGATGGCCTGCAGCTGTTTCTCGTAGTTAGAGCACATGTCACAGCGTCGACCCAACTTCCTGCCGGCGTTCTTCACCTGAAGACGACGACAGGAACATCAAACACTGAATAGTACGGTGTTGTACAGTTTGTTGAGTGAAGCTGGTTTAATTCATTTACACTGCTCCTTCTTAACTAAAATAAATATTTAACCACAGTGCTGTGTCTAGAACCTCTCAGGCCTCTGAGCTGTATCTAAATATTCTGTGTAAAGCCTCGGTGCTGTCAAGAAACCTCTTCTGTTAAAGCTCCTCAGTTCTTCACCTCCTGCTGCAGCAGGTTCCACTCGCTGTCGCTGACCAGCCTGTATCCAGCTGGCGGCAGGAAGGCGGTGTCGGCGGCGGCGTGTGAGATGCTGGACAGCAGCGAGGCAGTCTCCTCCTGCTCCGGCGTCATGGCCTTGATGGCCTTCTCCTGGTCTTTAGTCAGCAGGAAGTGACTGGCCGTCAGCTTGATGGAGCTGATGGACGACGTCTCTCCAAAGCTGGCATCCGTGGCGCCGCAGTCAGCCCCGACCAGAGGCCCAAAGTCCGACTCGTCCAGGTGACTGGCTGATTTTGCTTTGTGGTTGTGTCCTCCGAGTCCCTGCTGGACGGACAGCGAGGAGCCGAGGCTGTCTGTGGACTGGACCCTGCGGAGGTTCTCCTTGTAGGGGTCCGAGGGGCCGCCGGCCACCACCTCAGTGTCTAAAGAGTGCATGGAACCGTGGGCACTGTGGTTAGCATGGGCCTGACGTAGAGAGAGAGAAATACGATCAGTACATCAGCTGTTTGTGTGATGTCATGAATTCATTCTGTCATTAACACCGAAAAGAGACAAATAAAAAACAAAAGTGAGATTAATTCAGACACAAAAACAGTTTAATATGAAGACAGAACATCAGCAACATCACACTGAAGATGTCCCGTTTCCTGTTGGAGGTCACGTGACTCTGCCTGAATCTATATGATGTAAAATGATCTCAGCTGCTGCTGCTGCGTCTCTGAGGGCAGATCACATGACCTGATGGTCGTTACCTCATCAACACTCAGCCCGAGGAACAGATCATCCAGAGGCTCCGTGTTGTCTCCAACATCCTCCTCCTGCAGCTCCTTCACCTGACTCAGGCGCTCCTTCTCATCCTCTTCCTGTCAGAGAGACAGAACACTTTTAGTCATAACAGTAATATCCAACCACACAGCAGCTCAACGTGGCCTGTGTCAGCTGTGCAGTGTGTGTGTGTGTGTACCTGGTCCTTCTTCTTCATCTCCTCCACCTGACGCAGCTGTTCAGACGACAGCACGCTCTCTATCCTCTGCATGTCCCTCATGAGGAGCCGTTGAGACTCCAGGAACTGATCGTTTGCTCGCTGCCACGTGTGTTTCAGCTGGTTGTGCTGCTGACGCTCCAACTCCAGCTTGTGACACACTGACCACACACACACACACACACACACACACACACACACACACACACACACACACACACACACACACACACACACACACACACACACACACACACACACACACACACACACACACACACACACACACACACACACACAGGAGAGGGCAGAGTTTATTTTCAGAAACAGGAACACAACATGGACATGTCTCTAACTCTGTTACCGTCCTGACAGATCATCAACTCAAGAGTCGAGTCTAGCTGAATCCAACCTGTCAGCACTTCTTCTCCTCTGACAGAAACTCGAGCTCGGTACCTTCGTGGAGCTCTTTGCGTAGTTTCTCAGCGTCCTCCTGCAGCACAGACTTCTGAGTGTTTAAAACAGCCACATACATCTCCAGATCTGTCCGACACGACTTCTCTGCCTCCAGGACGTGATTCAGCTCCTTCACCTGGAGACACACACACAGACAGCTGTCACTTAGTTGACGTCCAGGTACAAACTTCTCTGTCAGGAGACAACACGACGGGCGTTATCTGATGTTTTGACCACTGGGAGGCAGCAGAACGAGCTGGAACCAGAACACGGACATATTATCACCTTATCTCTCTCTGATAGCTCCGTTTGTTCTGAGAACATCTGTCTGACTGTCTCTGACTCTGTCTGACTGTCTCTGACTCTGTCTCTCTCTGTCTCTCTGACTGTCTCTGACTCTCCTTGACTCAATTCAATCTCAATTCAACAAGCTTTATTGGCATGACTGTGTGTTACAATATTGCCAAAGCAAAGGATTACAGAAAAAAGAATACATAGATAATTAATAATAATTAAAATAAATTAATGTGGAGTCTTCGCTCTGTCGGCAGTATCCTGTCTCACGGGGAGCGGAAGTACACCTGCTCTTCTTCATCGTACAGGTTACATTACCCACTAAACAAAAGGAGGCGCCACCTAGTGGCGCTACATTGAATAACTTTGACTGTTACACCACGTATTAAAAAATTGTCAGGTTTAAATCGGGCTCGGGCTCATAATTACAGTTAATGTGGTGGGCCGGGCCGGGCTCGGACACAACGTGCACGGGCTCGGGTAGGGTCGGGCTTGATTTTTTGGGCCTGATCTAAGCTCTAGTGTGCGCATCAGTGTGCAGGTAAGAATCCAGTGAGGAGCTGATCATGTCAGGTGTTGTGCAGCTCTTCTCTTCTCCTGTGGCAGGCATTCACATATTTTGCTGCATCTACAGCAGTGGCACTTTTTTCTCCCAGTAGATGTATCGCTCTCTGACTCGGTCTCTCTGTCTCTCTCTGACTGTCTCTCTGACTCTGTCTGTCTCTCTGTCTCTCTCTGACTGTCTGTCTCTCTGACTGTCTGTCTCTATGACTCTGTCTGTCTCTCTGTCTCTCTGTGACTGTCTGTCTCTCTGACTGCCTGTCTCTCTGACTCTGTCTGTCTCTCTGACTCTCTGTGACTGTCTGTCTCTCTGACTGCCTGTCTCTCTGACTCTGTCTGTCTCTCTGACTCTGTCTGTCTCTCTGTCTCTCTCTGACTCGGTCTCTCTGACGGTCTGTCTCTCTGACTCTGTCTGTCTCTCTGTCTCTCTGTGACTGTCTGTCTCTCTGACTGTCTGTCTCTCTGACTCTGTCTGTCTCTCTGTCTCTCTCTGACTCGGTCTCTCTGTCTCTCTCTGACTGTCTGTCTCTCTGACTGTCTGTCTCCCTGACTCTGTCTGTCTCTCTGTCTCTCTCTAGCCCCATTCACACTGCCGTTTGCATGCGGGGATCCTCCGCCAATTCTCCGCATCCGCCTCTGTGTGAAAGTTTCAGATGCGGCGAGGGGTGAAATTTCCCTCCGCCTCTGATGCACCTCGGGAGGTAGTATCAGAGGCGCATTATTGGCGAACCGAACCAGAGTGAATGGATAAGCCGGCGGCGCGGAGCGGGGGAGTGTCGATCTGATGGTGTTCACTGTCTGATAACTGTACAGGTCCATCACTGAACAAAATATAGAGAAATGTCCCACAAAGCAACATTACAGGACCAAACAACAGTAACGTAGTAACAAATTGTGTGACGGTCAGACTCAAAGCGTGACGCTTGGCAGCTCTGACTACAGCTGACACTGACACCGACCCCAACACTGACCCTGACCCCGACACTGACCAACAGGACTACAGCTGACACTGACACTAACCCTGACCCCGACACTGACCCTGACCCCGACCAACAGGACTACAGCTGACACTGACACCGACCCTGACACTAACCCTGACACCGACCCTGACCCCGACACTGACCCTGACACTGACCAACAGGACTACAGCTGACACTGACACCGACCCTGACACCAACCCCGACCCCAACACTGACCAACAGGACTACAGCTGACACTGACCTCAACACTGACCCCGACACTGACCAACAGGACTACAGCTGACACTGACACCGACCCCGACACACGACACCGACCCCGACACCGACCCCAACACCGACCCCAACACTGACCCCGACACTGACTCCAACACTGACCAACAGGACTACAGCTGACACTGACACTAACCCTGACACCGACCCCAACCCCAACCCCAACACTGACACCGACCCTGACACCGACCCCGACCCCAACACTGACCAACAGGACTACAGCTGACACTGACCCCAACACTGACCCCGACACTGACCCCGACACTGACTCCAACACTGACCAACAGGACTACAGCTGACACTGACCCCAACACTGACCCCAACACTGACCCCGACACTAGGGCTTTGACATTTGCCCAAAAAATCATATTCGAACTTCGTTTGTTTATTAATATTAATATTCGAATATATTCGAATATTTATTGATAATATTTTGATCATTAAATGCCTCCAGTAAGACCTATATTAGTATCAAAAGAAAGTCGTTTTTCTGTTGTTCTATGTTCTGTCCACCAGAGGGCAGTGTATCAATCAATAGACAGAAAAGTGTTGACAGGTGGGCTCTCAAGTTGCTGGTCGTGGAGTGGTCGATAAGTTTAGTCTTACATATTTTACAAATAACTTTGTCCTTTCTCATTATTTTTCCTTGTTTCAGGAAACCAAAGAAGCGCCACACATTACTCCTTAAATTTTCCGGCGTGTATAGTTCTCCTTCCGCACTCGCAGCCTTTTGCTCCGCCATTGTTTTTCTGTGAAAGAGTGTAAACAGGCGTCAGGCGCTAACGACGTGATAACGTACAGAAGCCCCAGGTGATCAATGCTCATGAGCTCGCGTTTCACAAAACAGGCTGAAAAAAGCCTCGAATCTGGATTGAAGACTACGTTTTCAGGCAAACACATTTACCAAAAATAATGCTTATTATAGGTTCGAATATTTAGAAGCTGCCCGATATTCGTTCGAATATCTTTTTTTTTTTAATATTCGAATTATATTCGAATACCGAAGTTCGATGTCAAAGCCCTACCCGACACTGACTCCAACACTGACCAACAGGACTACAGCTGACACTGACACCGACCCTGACACTGACCCCGACCCTGACCAACAGGACTACAGCTGACACTGACCCTGACCCCGACACTGACCAACAGGACTACAGCTGACACTGACCCTGACCCCAACACTGACCCTGACCCCGACACTGACCAACAGAACTACAGCTGACACTGACACCGACCCTGACACCGACCCCGACCCTGACCAACAGGACTACAGCTGACCCCAACACTGACCCTGACCCTGACACTGACCAACAGGCCTACAGCTGACCCTGACACCGACACTAACCCTGACCCCGACACTGACCCTGACACCGACACTGACCCCGACCCTAACCAACAGGACTACAGCTGACACTGACCCTGACACTAACCCTGACCCCCGACACTAACCCTGACCCTGACCCCGACACTGACCCCAACACTGACCCTGACCCTGACACCGACACTGACCAACAGGACTACAGCTGACCCTGACACTAACCCTGACCCCCGACACTAACCCTGACCCTGACATTGACCCCAACACTGACCCTGACCCTGACACCAACACTGACCAACAGGACTACAGCTGACCCTGACACCGACACTAACCCTGACACCGACACTGACCCCGACACTGACCAACAGGACTACAGCTGACACCGACACCAACCCTGACCCCGACACTGACCCTGACACCGACACTGACCCCGACCCTAACCAACAGGACTACAGCTGACACTGACACTAACCCTGACCCTGACCCCGACACTGACCAACAGGACTACAGCTGACCCTAACACTAACCAACATTATATCCTCATATATGAAATGAAAGATTCGATAATTAAAAACCAGAACATGTTTGTTCTTCTGTTGAATCTTCTTTAAGATCTGAAGACTTCTTACTTCACACATCATGAAACATCAGCTGCCACACCTGATCAATATCATGTCCTGTTAATATCATCATTAACTCCTCAGTCTCCAGCTGGATTTATTGATTACCGAATCACTGAGATGATGCCGACTGACCTTTGAGGCCTCCAGCTCCTTGACTCTGTCCTCGGCTGTGTTCAGCTTCATCTTCAGAGCTGTGATCTCCTGCTCCATGGGCATCACCACCGACCGCAGCTTCTCTGCATCCTCCTGAGCCTTCAAACCGTCAACACAACATCATTATCAGGTAAACACACCTGATCTGTTCTCTTT
>NC_140198.1:97500-172500 GCF_965226575.1 Pagrus pagrus | reverse complement strand
ATGATATTGATCAGTAGATTATTGATGATACAGATCAGTAGATTATTGATGATATTGATCCGTACCTTCCTTGGTCAGGTAGAGCTCTTTGAACTTGGCTCTTTTCTGGTTGAACTCGGCCTCCAGCTGCTGTTTCAGTCTGATGAAGTCGGTCCGGTCCTGATCCAGAGACGACACCTCCTGCTGCAGCACCTCTGATGATGATGATGATCATGAAGAAAGAGAGAATAATCGGACAGGACTGAGATTAATCAACTGTTCTTTATAAACAGAACCTTCACATTAAAAGACGAGCAGGAGACAAGTCCACTTTCATTCAGGAGAAATGTGTTGGAACCAATCAGATACCAGCTGCCACCTGACTGTTTTCATCACAATCAGTTCAGATACAAAACTGATGAAGATCAAACTGAAGCTTCAGTCAGAGACACACAGAGTAAATGTTCACACTGTGGTAGAAGTGCTGCTTCATTACTGACTGACAGTGAATCCACACCTGTCTTCACCTGTCCTCACCTGTCTTCACCTGTCCTACAGGACGACCACAGACAGCAGCTCTCTACAGAAATGAGCTGCAGCCCTGCAGGTAAATGAAACCACCTGCTGTGTTATCACCTCGTTAAAGACAAATGTTTAATGATTTTACTGATAGTTTAAAGTGTTCACACAGAACAGCACAACATACAGACAGACAGCCAATCACAGGGAGAGAAACAAGTCGAAACGTATAGAAACTTTTCTTTAAGCAGCTTCACAGTTCAACTGAATCAGTGGAGGACTCAATGACATCAGCAGCTCTCAGCTGGTCCTGTCCACTGTTTATACACTCAATATGAGATTTATTTAAAAAAACTATTTAATCTTTAAAGATCAATAATAAAAGCCTCCAGATAACCTCTTGATAACCTCCTGATAACCTCCAGATAACCTCTTCATAACCTCCAGATAACCTCTTGATAACCTCCAGATAACCTCTTGATAACCTCTTGATAACCTCCAGATAACCTCTTGATAACCTCCTGATAACCTCTTGATAACCTCTTGATAACCTCCTGATAACCTCTTGATAACCTCCAGATAACCTCCTGATAACCTCTTGATAACCTCTTGATAACCTCCTGATAACCTCCTGATAACTTTTTGATAACCTCTTGATAACCTCCTGATAACCTCCTGATAACCTCTTGATAACCTCCTGATAACCTCCTGATAACCTCCTGATAACCTCCTGATAACTTTTTGATAACCTCCTGATAACCTCTTGATAACCTCCTGATAACCTCCTGATAACCTCCTGATAACCTGTGATACATGACATTAAAATGACTACAACACGCTCCGTTTGCACATATTGATTCAAAGTGCAGAGAATCTATAGTTTGTAATCTGAGCCGGGTGTTGATTGAAGGGATGTTTGGATCCTTTATGTTTGTAACGATGAGACATTTCTGCTGCTGCAGCATCCAGACACAGACTGAACTGAGCCGAGACCTGAACACTGAGTCCAACACATGTCAGACTCTGTGCAGTTTAAAGGAGCACTATGTAGGAATGAACACAAACTATCAACAGACATTTGACTTCATAGTTCATTAATAACTGTTCTATGTGCTGCAGACAGATCTAAACAAGTTAGCATGCTAACCAGCTAGCCCCACCAGTCTCAGGTCAAAGCTCCTGTGATAGTGGTGTAAACATTCCTCTGCTCCTTGAGCTCCAAGGCCGGACCGCTAGCTGCACGGCTAACTGAGCTAACTAGCTGAGGGCTAGAGTTAGCAGCAGTTAGCAGTTCCTCTGTTTGTTTTGAGCATGGCCACTTCTCATGTATAGCACCTTTAAAGTTTGCTGACATCAAACCGTCTGTATTTGATCTATTAAAACGTGTGTGTTCAGACTGTAACTGAGGACCAACCACACGGTTACAATCTGAATTAAATTAACTGAGATCTACAGCTGCAGCACAGACTCCTGCAGGACCCCAGGACGGACCCCGGACCCCAGTTTGAGACCCAGAGAGAGAGCCCTCCTGAAGGATGATCCGCCTGGATGCTGGTCCAGCCTCACACAGCACACAGTGATGGACTCATAGGATCCATATGATCCCTGTTACAGACTGACAGGCTAACGAGGCCGGTACCGAACTCCACATCACAACGACAGGCTAACAGCTAACAGCTAGCTGTAGGTTTCAGTTAGCTAGCAGAGAAAACACCGTTAGCTTAATAAGATGCTACAACACACCGCTCCTGTTCAGCGACATGACGCGTTAATAAGCAGCCGGACAGTGTTTGAGTGAACCCGCTGCGCAGCACTAATGTTCAGCCTGACACTG
This sequence comes from Pagrus pagrus, assembly GCF_965226575.1. Classification (NCBI taxonomy): domain Eukaryota; kingdom Metazoa; phylum Chordata; class Actinopteri; order Spariformes; family Sparidae; genus Pagrus; species Pagrus pagrus. The sequence goes on along the minus strand of NC_140198.1, from coordinate 170,168 downwards.
ACAGCAGTGACACGTCGCCCTGACGATGCTAACAAGCTAATGTTGTGAAGGATGCAGAGGCCGCTGCTCCGGAGCTCCAGCCCTCCACACTCACCACCCAATCCGACAAACACGACACATTTACCGTCATGTTGGGACGACAGCGGCGGGCCCGAGGCCTGCTCGGCCATGGTTCCTGAGGGGCTTCAGCCAACAAGCAGGGGAGAGGCAGAAGAGCTCGGCTGTCCAAGAAAACAGGCTAACATCACAACTGACGACAAGCTAGGGACGGCGCCGAGACAACACTTCCGGTTACACTTTCAAAATAAAATCTACACGTCACTGCTCGATGAAGCCAGTTGAACCTGTACAATACAAACACAAGGACCCTAACCCTATACAAGCAGATAGTTTAGTTTTAATGGACGTTTTAATACAGCCACATCCTACTCAACGTTTACAAGTTAACACGGAGGAGCGTCTGATTCCGGTAATATGTTTACTAAATATAGCTAGCTTGATTATTCCGGTGGTACCTTTCAAAATAAAAGTATTTTGCACTGAATTAGGAAACATCAAGTTGCACATTCAAATTTAAATGTGTGTCTTCAGAAACACTTGAGGTAAAAAGAAGTTAATAAAAGGCCGGAAGGTTCGGCTTGGACTGATGTGATGTGGGTTAGCTGATAAAAACCAGTGAAAGCTGATTTAAGAGGAACTGAAAATATAAAGCGGGCGGAAGTGGATGTTCTGACAGCTTCGACACAAACTGTCACAAGACTCTGACTTCAATGGAAACTGTCATAAATATATGAAATATTACACGTTTAACATCACACATACACACAACACACACACACACACACTGCACACACACACACACACACACACACATACATACCACACATACACTACACTACACACACACACACACACGCATACACATACACACACACACACCACACACACACACACATGCTGTGGTCAGTGGAGCGTGGTGGAGGGTGGGGAGGAGAGTTTCTCTGGTAAAATAAGAAAATTAGAAACTGTCATGCAAATGAAACACACGATGACTACTGTCATAAATCAATAATACCATCCTCATCAACATCATCATCCCCCTCATCATCATCATCATCATCATCATCATCATCATCATCATCATTGTCCATCTACTGAGAGCGTCAGGAAACTTGAACCCAGCCTGAACTCAAACCAGCTTTTCTCTGGAAGGTAAGAATCTCTCTGAGTGTTTGTTACAGTTAAAAGCATTAATTATAAAAAGTATTAATAATAAAAATGATTGTATTGTTATTTAAGATCATTGAATAAAGAAAATTAAGTATAACAATAAAGGGCCTAACTTTAACAGTGAAAGTCAGTTTGTTTATAAGAATAATTAAACTTTTCAGTGTGCATCTTTGTGTCATAAAATATTGAAATATGTCTCATTATTAAAATAAAGCTTCAGAGTGAATCATCAGTTTTTGTCCGCCTGGTTTTATTTTCTGTTTATTCGTTGGGACGTGGCAGGAAGCAGTTTGACAGGGAGGATACGGACCGCACAGATAAACAGAGAACAGAACTTTAACATTATTCTGTTCATGCAGATAACAGACAAAAATGATAAATAATAAACTGTTCATTTAAAAACTGTTCAGACACATTTGAGTGAATCTTGACAATGAAAAGTCCCTGGAGATCTTAAAGAGTCAGTTTGGTTCTGAGATCATAAATACAGAAATAACCTGCAGACTGAGTCAGAAAGAGGAAGTGGTGAACGCTCTTCTTTCCGATCGTCCGGCTGTAACTGAAAAGCAGCAGCTCTCACGTCTCAGCAGGGTTATATTTGTGTTTCTGCTCTGAGGTGTGCAGCGGGATGACCATGAGTGCGTGGAGGAGATATCTGTGGCTGTGGGTGATCGTTGGGATGATCTTTGTGTCGGTGGTGATCATCCTCATCTTCCTCCTCATCAACAGGTGTCTCTTCAGAGCAGGTAGGTCCAAACTCATCTGACACGCCTGACACTGTTACTGGAAGAGGCGTCATCATTTGCATGTCAAAATAAGATATTTACTTCTTTTTCCTGTTTGTTCTCACACTTCTTCTTTCAGGATGATCTGAAGAAGAGATAAAACATGAGAGCAAGAGAAGAGAGCAAATGATGTTTAATATTTGTGAGGCGTCACAATGTTTTATTACTTAATGGTACAATATAACAAACCATAACACACAACATGTTAAATATAACATTTAAAATGCATCAGCCTCAGATTATCTAAAATCATGGCGTACAATACTTCACATGATACAGCCAACATGTTTTATTATCCTCGGAAACTCCATCAGGATATGAAATGTCAGCAGAGACGTCACTTTGATAATTTTTATTGAGCCTCTACTGAACCAGGTCTTCTGAACCATGTCTATTGAACCAGGTCTATTTTTTTTTTTGATAGTACAACTCAAGGTGGACAGGAAAGAGGATGAGAGAGAGGGGGAGTGACATGCAGCAAAGAGCCCCAGGCCGGAACTTGAACCTGGGGCCGCTGCAGCGAGGACAAAGCCTCCATACATGGGATGCCCGCTCTACCAACTGAGCTAAACGGCGGGCCTTGAACCAGGTCTATTGAACCAGGTCTACATTTACATTTACATTTAGGGCTTTTAGCAGACGCTTTTGTCCAAAGCGACTTACAATAAGTACAACTGTCACAAGAAAGAAACTACAACATATCACCGTTGATAAAGTAGAAAAAATAGAAACAATATTCAAGCCCTCATCTGAGCAAAGTAGCTGCCATTTATCAAGGATACCTTTCATAAGTGCTATGATATAAGTGCTAAAGATAGGAACATACATGTGCATATGATTTTTTTATTTTTTATTTTTTGGTGGGGAGGGGAGGGAGTCATGCTATGCGGGGTCGAGGTGAGGTCTGAACAAGTGAGTCTTGAATCTTTTTGCGAAAGATGGCGAGTGACTGCTGTCCTGACGTTGGTCGGGAGTTCGTTCCACCACTGAGGTGCCAGAACAGAGAAGAGTCGGGACTTCGTTGGGCGGTCTTTGTTTGCTCTCAGCGATGGCGGTACCAGCCGGCCAGCTGATGTAGTAGAGCTAAGTGCTCGCGCAGGGGCATGTGGTCTGATCAGTTTTTAGAGGTAGATGGGTGCAGTTCAGTTGACGGCCTTGAAGGCAAACACCATGGTCTTGAATCTGATGCAGGCCGCAACAGGAAGCCAGTGGAGGTCACGGAGGAGGGGGGTCACATGGGAGAATTTGGGTAGATTGAAAACGAGGCGTGCTGCAGCGTTCTGGATACGTTGCAATGGTTTAGTCGCAGAGGTTGGGAGTCCAGCCAAGAGCGAGTTGCAGTAGTCGAGGTGGGAGATGACCAGCGATTGAACCAGGAGTTGCGTCACTTCTTTTGTGAGGAAGGACCGGATCCTGCGGATGTTGTAAAGGGCAAATCTGCAGGATCGGGTCAACACGGTGATGTTGGGGGTGCAGCATAGTCCGTCGTCGAGGATTACACCCAGGTTCCTCACAGTTGATGAAGGCGATACCGTGACGTCCTTGACAGTGACTGCCAGGTCCATGTGAGGGCAGTCTTTCCCCGGGATGAAGAGGAGTTCAGTTTTACTGAGGTTGAGCTTGAGATGATGGGCAGTTGTCCAAGCGGAGATGTCTGCCAGACATTCCGAGATGCGCGTGGCAACGTGGGTATTGGAGGATGGGGGAAAGGAGAGGAACAGTGGGGTGTCGTCAGCATAACAGTGGTAAGAGAATCCATATGATGTGATTGCAGAGCCTAGTGATCTAGTGTAGTGAAAACAGAAGCGGTCCGAGTACTGAGCCTTGAGGGACACCAGTTTCCAGGGTTGGACAAGGAGCCATTCCACATGACCTGAAAGGTGCGTTCTGTCAGGTATGATGTGAACCAGGTTAGAGCTGAGTCAGCGATGCCAAGTTTGGCCAGAGTGAAGAGGACGATTTGGTGGTTGACTGTGTCAAATTCAGAGGATAAGTCTATTGAACCAGGTCTATTGAACCAGGTCTACTGAACCAGGTCTAATAATAATAATAATAATAATAATAATAATAATAATAATACATTTATTTTGTATAGCGCTTTTCATGGTACACAAAGACACTTTACAGGTTAAAAAGCAGAATAATAAAAACAACACAATAAAAATTATATTTTAAGTATTAGTATTATAAGTTATACGTTAAAAACAGTTCTAAAAAGGTGAGTTTTGGTGAGTGTTTTGAAGGTAGTGAGGTCTGTACAGTCTCTGATATGTGTGTGTGTGTTTGTTATTGAACCAGGTCTATTGAACCAAGTCAGTCCCACTGAGATCACACATCTCTTTTACAAGCAGACCAACACAGAGTTACAACAGCAAGTTAACAGAAATCACACTCAGATAATCAAGTTTCACATCAGTCTGTAGATTGTTTCATGCAGCCAGCGCCAAAAACCTCAAAGCTTTCCTAGCCAATTCAGTTCAGACAACAGGAAACAAGAAATGACAAGATGTCAAGAGAATGAAGACAAAGCGATTTCCACATTTCTAGTTTAAAAGAAAGAGAAGTAAACAAGGAGTTTGCCGAGAATGACTCTATAAATAAAACCATCCAGTGACTGAGGCGTCCTGAACCTACAGACCGTTCAGCTTCTGAGTCAGAGAAGCAGTTTGTCATGAAGCTCAGAGCTGCGATACACGATGTCCAGCATGTGAAGATAGAGAGCAGAGGCGTTCATATACAGTCATATACATTCATATACAGTCACATACAGTCATATACATTCATATACAGTCACATACAGTCACATACAGTCACATACAGTCATATACATTCATATACAGTCATATACATTCATATACAGTCACATACAGTCACATACAGTCACATACAGTCATATACATTCATATACAGTCATATACATTCATATACAGTCACATACAGTCACATACAGTCATATACATTCATATACATTCATATACAGTCATATACATTCATATACAGTCACATACAGTCACATACATTCATATACAGTCACATACAGTCACATACAGTCATATACATTCATATACATTCATATACATTCATATACAGTCACATACAGTCACATACATTCATATACAGTCACATACAGTCATATACATTCACATACAGTCACATACAGTCACATACAGTCACATACTGTATAATATATACTATATACTTTATACTGTATAATATATACTGTATACTGTAACCTTTATACTATATACAGTATACTATATACTGTAAAATATATACTATATACTTTATACTGTATACTATATACTGTATAATATATACTATATACTGTATACTGTAACCTTTATACTATATACTATATACTGTATACTATATACTGTAAAAGATATACTATATACTGTATACTGTAACCTTTATACTATATACTGTATACTATATACTGTATACTGTAACCTTTATACTATATAATGTATACTATATACTATATACTGTATACTATATACTGTATACTGTAACCTTTATACTATATACTGTATACTATATACTATATACTGTATACTATATACTATATACTGTATACTGTAACCTTTATACTATATACTGTATACTATATACTGTATACTGTATACTATATACTATATACTGTATACTATATACTATATACTATATACTGTATAATATATACTATATACTGTATACTATATACTCTAACCTTTATACTATATACTATATACTGTATACTGTAACCTTTATACTATATACTATATACTGTATACTGTATACTGTAACCTTTATACTATATACTGTATACTGTAACCTTTATACTATATACTATACTGTATACTGTAACCTTTATACTATACTGTATACTATTTACTGTAAAAGATATACTATATACTGTATACTGTAACTTTTATACTATATACGGTATACTATTAACTGTGTACTATACACTATATACTGTATAATATATACTGTATACTGTAACCTTTATACTATATCCAGACATCCAAACATTCTAATGAGCCGACTGAAAGTAGTGTTTACATGAACAGATAAAACATTGATCGTTGACGGACACGTCTCTGTGTTCATTTCCAGAACAGAGAAGTGACGATCAGTTTCACTCTCAGGATCTCCATCTGTTTTCTTTAGTTAACTGAAAAACCAATAATGTACTCGATCACCACAAATCAGAGCAGAACAAGAAGAGAAACTATGACAGCTTGTAACTGCTGAAGTATTAATGTGAGAGGAAACATTATTATAATTGTATGAAGACTATTATTAGTGGTCCGTGTGGACGTGATGAAACTTTAATGATCCCTGAGGACGGAGCACTGATGTGATAAAGTGTCTCATGAGGACATCAGACGTGTCTTTTCGTTCTGTCAACTTAAAGTAAATTAAAACCCTCTGACATGATGTTTAAAGCCTGTTTATTCATTTTGTCCTCAAAGCTTCGACGTCAGTTTGTTCTTTACGTTTTATTACATTTCATCACCTTTTGTTTTTTCTTCACAGGCAAACACAGAATCTCACAGCTGCACAGAAGATCTGACTTCAGAGCCACGTAATGTTTACATTTATATACATATGTAATGATGTGTTGCTGTATACATGGATCTTCTCAGGATTGTTAAGTTAGATCTCAGTGTAAGTTCACTCCTTCATGTCCACACCTGTTTACTTTCTTTGCCAAGAGTCAGATTAAGGAGATTGATACCAAACTCACACTTGTCACTTAGCTTAGCTTAGTTTAGCATAAAGACTGGAATCAGAGGGAAATAGTTAGCCTGTTCAGAGGCACAGTGGCTGGCTAAATCTCTAACATCCCCTCAGGAAATGTCACATGTGAAAACTTAACAAATGAAAAGAAAAATAATTTTCATTTTCACTTTAAAGAAGCAGTCTGTAGTTCTGGTGAGTAAATGTTAATGAGAAGAGGAACATCTTCAAACCAACTAAACAAACTGACCTTAAAGGACAACACAGTGTATACTGTTTAACTGTGTTTATATGTGGCGGACCCTGCCACCTTTCTAGCTTCAGACAGTGTTCTCGGACCTTATTGTCCTCTGAGAACAGCTTGTTTATTCACAAATGGAGAAAGTTTGTATTATTACCTCATTAATGTTCAAATTCAGAGTTTGAATTTCTTCTCCAGAACTTCACAGAGCTGCTTTAACTAACTGACAGTTTCACATGTGATTCACATTCATTGACACAGTTTGTGTGAAACACATCTGTGTTGAGATCATCACAGCTGAAGTGTAAAATTATGACGATGTGCCTTAACTTTTCATAAAACCACAAAATGTTGTTTTATTTTTGATTGATTGATTAATTTCATTATTGAGTCCTGTTTAAATAATGTGAAGACATTATTATCAGAGGAGAGAACAAAGAGCAGAAACCAGCGCAGCAGCTCACAGACGACAAACCGTCCGGACGTTTGTTCCGGACTTTAATATCAATTATCAGCATTAAAATCAAGCAGCTGTTCATTGTTCTGTAGTCGTCTGTGCCACAAAACGTTTCTGGATGTTGAACAGACAGAAACTCTGAACTCATCATGATACAGAAGAAAATGTGATTCATTGTCAACGTCTCCTAATTCACATAATTCACACAAGCTGTTGTCGTCCTGGATCATTTTAAATGAGCCAACATGAAGGACGAGCTGTTCTCAGCTGTGCCACCGAACACCTTCAACATCTTGATAAGTTTGCTGTAAAATACTCTTCAGGGCCGAACGAACACTTGATCTGAATAAATGTCCGTAACTTTGCTTTCAACATCAACAACCATTGTCCTTCAGATCCAGCAGCTAACTCTCCTCTAGTTATGCTCATGTTACAAACTGAACTGTTAGGATACAGATGTTGTACCTCAGCTTGAGACTGTGTCGACAGAAGAAACCTTCTGATTATCTCACTGTGTTCTGACTTTGTCACGTTTCGTGTCTTCTCAGGAACAACCAGTACCAGGAGAGGAAGCTGACGGGCGACACTCCACCTTTACCTCCTCGCACACAGTTTCTCACTGCAGGTCAGACCAATAATTCTACTTTAAATTACCCAGAACCTCACGTCCTCCTCTCACTCTCACCACATCACCTCAAGAGCTGAACACAAAACCTCATCACAGCTGACGTCTGACAAAACCAGAGTCTAAAGGATGACAACAGGGTGGTAGGCTATCTGTGGTGAGAAACCAAACAAACCTCTGACCTCTGATGAAAGTAAAATTATTAAACAAAAGCAAAATCACATGTTCTGAGTTTCTGAACCAAACTTCATACCCAAGATCAGACTGAGTGTGGATGATGTTCACAGTTTCTACAGATCAGACCAAACAACAGATTTGTTGACAGTGACAAGTGAAGCACACTGTGGAGGACACAGCAGCTCCTGGATGAGGACACAGCAGCTCCTGGATGAGGACACAGCAGCTCCTGGATGAGGACACAGCAGCTCCTGGATGAGGACACAGCAGCTGTCCTGCTGTAGCTGTGTCAGTCTTTGTTGACAGTGAGAGCTCGCTGGCTGTAGATGGTGATCATGGTTCCACACAAAGAGAAGATCAGAGTTGTAACACTGATGCTGAGGTGATTAAATGTTCAGGTGCTGTGAAGGTGAAGTTTTATCTTTAGATCAAACGTCCAGAGGAGTCCAGGACTCTGCTGCTGAACCACAATCATTCATCTGACCAGGAGCTGCAGGACCTCCGTCACATGTAAGGAATGAGACAGTGATGCTGCCTCCAACCAGGACCGAACCTTTAACCTCCGCCTGTGGAGGACGGTGAGAGAGACTGAAGCTCTTCAACCTGCTGTCAATTTAAATGTCTGCTGATCTGCTGGAAGTGTTTGGTCCTGCTGCAGGTTCTTCCCCATGGACATGGGAGAGGCTCAACACTTTGCCTCTTTAACAACAAGGTCATAATGGAAGCATTTCCTGCTGAAGATCATTCTGAAGGACTGAAGGACTGAGGGACTGAGGGACTGAAGGACTGAAGGACTGGAGGACTGAAGGACTGAGGGACTGAGGGACTGAAGGACTAAAGGACTGAGGGACTGAAGGACTGAAGGACTGAAGGACTGAGGGACTGAGGGACTGAAGGACTGAAGGACTGGAGGACTGAAGGACTGGAGGACTGAAGGACTGAAGGACTGAGGGACTGAGGGACTGAAGGACTAAAGGACTGAGGGACTGAAGGACTGAAGGACTGGAGGACTGAAGGACTGAGGGACTGAAGGACTGAAGGACTGGAGGACTGAAGGACTGAGGGACTGAAGGACTGAAGGACTGAGGGACTGAGGGACTGAAGGACTAAAGGACTGAGGGACTGAAGGACTGAAGGACTGAGGGACTGAGGGACTGAAGGACTGAAGGACTGAGGGACTTAAGAACTGAGGGACTGGAGGACTGAAGGACTGAAGACTGAGGACTGAGGACTGAGGACATGGACCTGGATGTTGATCCTGCTCCTGTCCAACACAGCCTCGGACTTCACTGAAGACATGTTGACTTTCGGTGCAGCTGAAACCAAGAAGCTCTCACACTCAACATGCTGTGATCAGCTTTTCTGTGAATCTGATTTGTTAGCTGTTAGCTGTTGTTAGCATAGTGGGTGTCTCGTATTTCAGCTCTCACTGTCTACTTTGTAAGAAAGATGATTTTTGAGTCTGAAACTCGTTAAATATTTGGGATGTAGGTCGGGTCGGCAGCCATCTCAGTGTGTCATTATTTAATGAGCTTAGATAAGAACTGGAACTTTGTGACAAAGTGGACTTTGTCACTTTGACTCAGGTTTGTTCTGTCCACCAGAGGAAACACATCAAACTGCCGTCACACTGTCAGAATCCTGCCACAGTCTGTCACCACATCACTGATATCTGTAACTCTTAGAAAGTCATAATATCATGAGAATATGGAGTGACTTTAACATTTTCTGTTTCAGAGGCTCAAAGTTATGAGAACCTGGCTGAGGTTCCCGACTGCGAGGAGAGTACACCCGACTACGAACAGGTGAAGGACAACTTCGAACAGGATGTGGGCGACTACGAGCAGGCTACGCCTAAATACGAGCAGGACGTGGGAGACTACGAGCAGGCTACGCCTGACTACGAGCAGGACGTGGGAGACTACGAGCAGGCTACGCCTGACTACGAGCAGGACGTGGGAGACTACGAGCAGGCTACGCCTGACTACGAGCAGGACGTGGGAGACTACGAGCAGGCTACGCCCGACTCCGAGCAGGACGTGGGAGACTACGAGCAGGCTACGCCCGACTACGAGCAGGACGTGGGAGACTATGTGAAGGTGGAGGAAGAGGAGAAGTGTGTCCCTCCTCCTCCACCGTACCAGGATCCAGATCCAGCAGCAGACAACACCTCAGAGGACTACGACGACATCGATGAACTCGGAGGTGAAGTTGAAGTCCAGGATGAAGATGAAGACTACGATGATGTGGGATAATTGCAGAGACGTGAGGAGGGCTTTTATATTGATGAGACAGAAAACAGCAGATGAAGATCTGTTTTGTAAGAACAGCAGCTGGAAGAAGAGGACAGAGCAGCAGTGAAGAGGATGAAAGGCTCAGACATGAAGGTTTGATCTTTATCATAACAACTTTCATTTACACTCAGACTGTAACAGCAGAGTTCAGTCTGTTTAGAGATCATGACGAGGTCGCACCGAACAACCAACCAGCTGTTATTTGACTCATTGTAACTGATCAGAAAGCACAAAATTATTCTTTTATTGTTTTTAATTTAAAACTTGATTTGTTTATCTGCATTTTATTTAAAACTGAAATACAGAGATTAATGTTACTGTTACACTATATGTGTGTGTTAAATATGAAGCTGTTGAGTCAGGAGGTGATTAGCTTAGCTTAGCATAAAGACTGAAAGCAGGGGGAAACTGCTAGCCTGGCTCCGTCCACCACTTGTGTCTTGTTTGTTTATTCTGTACACAAACAGAAATATAAAGGCAGATTTTTTAAACTTTGAAATTCATATATTTTTTGTATTTTTTAAATATTTTAAATATTTTGTATCTTACTGTCTACAGATCATATGACTCCAGAACTATTGAACTATGCGTGAGCCTGATGTGAGAGAAGCCACGTTGCTTCTCTCACATCAGTTTATTTTGAGTCACCTGCTGTCACCACAGCAACTGTGTGTGTTCATCCGCAGCTGAAAATAGTCCCCTGCCAAACGCAGCATTACCTCCTGTTTCAGTTAAAACTCCAGCTGATCGTTAAGTCTTTTATAGGAATTCAAATTCAACTTTTTTTTGACACATTTTTACATGAGAGGCACAGACAGGGAGGGAAGTGACAGAGTGATGCATTGTGGGATTTGTTGACAATAACAACAATATAGAATATCACTGAGGCTGCTGATGATCTGTCTTAAATCCTTCATAGACTGCCTCCTGCAGGCTGCTGTGAGTCTGATGTCTCTGAGCTTTATTTACATCAATGAATACATAAAAAACAATATGCAACAATAAAGATCAGAAAATAAAAATATAAATAGTAAAAACAATGTGCCATCTCTAAGATATTAAACATTTTTGAAAAGTTAAATTTTTGGAGCTTTGTGTTTTTCTATCCTCACAGTCGATGATACGTTCTCGTCTCCTCTGTAACTTTTCCGACTTGATGTCTTTTTTTGTTTCTCTTTTGTTTCCTTCAGTTTATTCAGATTGTTTGAGTTGTTTTGAATTCTGTATTAAAGATAATTAATGATGATGTTGTCTCAGTTTATTGCATAGATCACATTTGGAAAAACTGCAACACTTAGATAAAAACTATGTAGGAGTGTTTTGATTGGATAGAAGGTCGCAGCATGTGTTCATGACTGACTAACCGCCTCATTTCCTGACTCCAGAGAGAAAGAATGAGCTTGATGTCCACTGAAACCAGACTTTCAGCATCTTTCCACTGTTTGGCAGAAACATTGAGGAACAGTCAGCAGAAGAGCTGATGTGGTTCAGCTGCAGTCACAAACCAAACTGACTTCATTTCCTCATCACGTCCGACACACTTACACTCAAAGACGTGTAATGAAACCAGATCGCTGCTGAAGTTCTGCATTTCTACCACAGTCACAGAAAAAGTATCTGTCGTTAGTCCTGCTGCATGAACGTCAGAGCAGCTTGTTCCTGTTGGAGGCGCCTGGGTGGAGACACTTCATATACAGTTTGTACACTGGTTCAAAACATAAGGGTCGGGCCCCTCCACAGGGTCACCAGATCAATCTGAGGGGTTGTCACATGATTCATGGGAGAAGAGAGAAGGACAAAAAGTTCTGACCCACAACATCTGTCTCTGATTTTGTCTTTCGGTGAATATTTCATTCTTTTGAGGCTCAAGCATTATTTTAATAACATTTTGAAGAATATTCATCTTTTTAAAACTGCTCACAAGACAAAGACCCAACAGACACTAAAAGAAACCACAGTTTTAATCCTGAACAATGTGTATTCAGTGATCTCAACACATCTCTGTTCAGACTTTAGCTCTTAAATAAACAGTGTTGGGAAAGGTCCCTTTCTACATGAACTAGTTCAAAGTTCAGTTCACAAATTTTAAAATGAACTAGTTCAGTTCATAGTTCATAATTCAAAATTTGGAACTAAGTTCACAGTTCCAAAAATGAACTAGTTCATAGTTCTTTTTTTTTTTTTTTCAATATGTTGCTGTGAGCTATTATTTTTCAAAATTATTGCCACAGCCCATATAGAAGCACAGACAGCAATTATTTTATCAGTTTTAACAATGAAACTGCAGGTCTCTGACAATATACTGCAAAACCAGGTTGTCCAGCTGCGGCTGGGAGATGAAGACAACGGAGCCGCTACTGTACGCCGTTAATGCGATTAGGGTGGTAAAGGATCTGTTGTGGCTCACCGTTGCCGTGTCTTTTGATTTTTTATTCACTCGCACATACCTTGAAAGGCTAGCTGGGTGCTTTAGTTCAATGTGCCGTTTCAGGTTTGCTGTTGACGTTGTTGATGTACGGAGTTGCTTCTTGAAACCCGGCGGGCAAAGTTTACACAAAAAGGTAATATTTTTCCCACCTGGATCATCACTAACCTTTTCATAAAATTGTTTTAAGTAATCATACAAAGATGCCGTATTAATGGTGGAGGCAGAGTCTGAGGTAGTGCTGCTGTCTTCATTCGTTTTTGCCTCCATACTTCGCATTTTGATGGCGCATCCGGCGGTGCGACTCTGTGGGGGCTGGTGTTGCCAGATTGGGTGTTTTTCCGCTACATATCGAGGCCTGTTTACGGTGTGTTTTAGCCGGGTTTTCGCCCGGAAGGCTCTATGGAAATCTGGCACTCTCTTGAACAAAGTTAAACTGTGAGAGAGCGCCGTTCACAAACGCCAGAATGAACGCGTTCACAATAACGTTCATCAGGCAGAAATAAAGTACGTTCAGTTCACGTTTGCCCAAAATATGAACGAGTTCATGAACGATCGTTCACTGAACGCGTTCAGGCACAACACTGTAAATAAATACAGTGGAGGAACTGAGAAGCACAAAGTAACACGAATGGAAATACACGAGTAAAGTGTACTTGAGTACAGTACTTAAAGTAAATATCCACCAGTGTGAAATGTAGATGATGAAATCGTTAATAAAGTTTTCTTTGGTTTGTCAGTTTCTAATAAACTTCATTTACAAATGTTAATAAATCATTAATGAAGTTTTCTTTAATTGGATTGTTTTTAAATGGACTCGGGTCATTTGAACAGAAGGTAGATAGTCATCCACCCTTCATCCATCATCCACCCTTCATCCATCCACCCTTCAACCACCCTTCATCCATCATCCACCCTTCATCCATCCACCCTTCAACCACCCTTCATCCATCATCCACCCTTCAACCACCCTTCATCCATGATCCACCCTTCATCCACCCTTCATCCATCATCCACCCTTCAACCACCCTTCATCCATCATCCACCCTTCAACCACCCTTCATCCACCCTTCATCCATCATCCACCCTTCAACCACCCTTCATCCATCATCCACCTTTCATCCATCATCCATCCTTCAACCACCCTTCATCCATCATCCACCCTTCATCCATCATCCACCCTTCAACCACCCTTCATCCATCCATCATCCACCCTTCATCCATCATCCACCCTTCATCCACCCTTCATCCATCCACCCTTCACCCACCCTTCATCCACCCTTCATCATTCATCCAACCTTCATCCATCACCCAACCTTCATCCATCATCCACCCTTCAACCACCCTTCATCCACCCTTCATCATTCATCCAACCTTCATCCATCACCCAACCTTCATCCATCATCCACCCTTCATCCATCCACCCTTCAACCACCCTTCATCCATCATCCACCCTTCAACCACCCTTCATCCCCCTTTCAACCACCCTTCATCCATCCACCCTTCACCCTTCGTGTTTGTCACACTGGTTGTTGTGGCGCCCCCTGGTGGCAGCAGAGCCCTCCATCAGTGTGAGTGTGTGTGTGTCCGGTCAGTCACACTCGGTCCAGATATCACAGTGCAGACGGGACAAACATGTACTAACAGTCATGTGTAGTGTTTGTGGCGCCCTGAGCCGACGCCGCTGTGACCTACATACACGTCCTGCTGCTCCACACTGACCACATAATAACATGCTGTCAGTCACCAGGAGACCTTTCATGAATATCAGTGGGTTTGGATGCAGACACTCAGTTCACATGAGGAATCTTCCAACAGACCATTCAGATGATAAAATGTTCAGAAAGTAGAAAAGTGACACAAACAAACACATGAATATGATTAAAGGAAACAACTGTGATGAACTAATTCTCACCTCTCAGCCTGTCACTGTCTGCACTGACGGAGGAATGAACAATGAATAATATGATGAAGATGATTTCTGTAACACTTTACAGTGTACAGTCACTCAGTTGCATTGTGGGTAATGTAGGCTCCAGGTTTTGGGCTCTCATCACACTCCTGTAACACTGTTGGACTCATGATGAAACAAACAGCAGAACCAGAACTATCACTCCTTTTATTCCAGTCAATCTACTTCCTGTTTAAAACCTGCTGCCTACATTACCCACAATGCAACTGAGCCACTGAGACTGAGTGACATCACTGGAGGCAGTTTATCTGATGACATGCAGCTTCCTCTGGAGACAGAAAGCTTTGTACGAATTTGAACATATTTTTTGATGGTGTCAGAAAGTTAAGCTGTTGACTATTTGTTTATTTTGAAGGTAATACTGCCTGTTTTATTGTGAAGGTGTAGACAGGAAGTGTAGCGGTTGGTATTGCGTTTTATTGTGAAAGTGTAGACAGAAAAGTGTAGCTGTCGATGTGGTGTTTTATTGTGGAGGTGTCACCGGAAGTGTAGCTGTCGATGTTGCAGTTTATTGTGAAGGTGTCACCGGAAGTGTTCCCGCTGTATTGCGGAGTGTTAACGCTCCATGCGGGCTGATACATTCCGATGTGAGTGAGATGTAACGGCTGTGCGGACTTTATGTTTCAGGCTGTTTCGCACTTTAAAGAACAAAATGGCGCAGTTACAGGAGTTGAAGTGTTGTCCGGACGGGTACCGAGCTTTAAACAGCACCGAGCTCACCGAGCTTTTACACAACGACGACAAAATGGACCAGATCATTCGTCTCAATGAGAAGGTACGTCGGTACTATCGGTCTGTGTTCTCCATAGAACCAAAGAGTGTTTAGTGTGTGTTGCTCTGGTCGCTGTTCTCTGGTCAACATGGTTGTGTTGTTCTGTGTTATTATATTGTGTTGACCGTGTGTGTGTGTGTGTGTGTGTGTGTGTGTGTGTGAGAGAGAGAGGTTCAGTGTGTAAATCCGCTTCATGGCTCATCGATTGTCTGCGTGGCGAGTGGTCGGATTTCACGCTGGTGTCCACAAACCCGCAGTTTAATATTCAGCGTTAAAATATGAGTCAAAGATGAAACAAAGATGATTTATTGAATTCATCTGTACATTTTGATGTTCTTCGTTCTGGTCGAGCTGAAGAAGAAGAAGAAGAAGAAGAAGAAGAAGAAGAAGAAGAGCTGCTGCTCAAGACCCTATACGCGGTGTTATGTGGTTCGGGTCTTTACGCCGAACTCCATTTAAAAATCTGCCAATATAGTGTTTGATTATCCGACAGCTGTAGAGCGCACGAGGAACACGATGACTGCAGACAACATTGCAGTTTCTACGATGTGCTTTCCAACCCGGCAGCACTTCAGCACTCACAACGACACGCGTTTGTGCAAAACTTGAACTTTTACAACTGCCCGTCCTCATCGTCCCTGTGAACACTGTATCTGGTAGGTTGGAGAGCAGAGTTCAGTCTGAACTAAAGTGGACTGTTGCTGCAGTAAATTGCGTCTTGATGTGTTGGATTAATGCCGAAGTGAGCGTCAGTCCGACAGTCAGAAGACATATTAGGTCCCGTTCTTTCATCAGTGTGTGTGTGTGTGTGTGTGTGTGTGTGTGTGTGTGTGTAAGCACATAATAAGAAGACACGTCTCGGGGATACATGATAACCTTCCTGACATAAAGTTTTACTACACCTCCCTCACTCACTCACTCACTCACTCACAGATAGAAGTTTACCAGTGGCCCTCAGACGCCCTCAGACGTTGTCAGGGGCCCCATTTTGATGAGTTTTGCCCTTTGGGGGTCCTCAAACAGAAAAGACTGGGTCTTCTGTTTGACTGCATTTCTTTCACTGTTATCAGTGTCGTGATGACAACAGAGAGCAGTGAAACAATCAGAGCTGGACTCATCCTGTCATCTGGTCACTGTGAGGGAGGAAGTAATGGAGACAGCTGTTTTAATGCAGCTGGACTGAAGCTCCACAATGACTGTACTCTTCTTCTTCTTCTTCTTCTTCTTCTTCTTCTTCTTTTTTTCTTGACTTTTTCTAGAAACAAAGGACACAAGTTATTCTTGTGACATTTGAAACTGAATGGATGGATGATAAATGGATGGATGATAAATGGATGGATGATAAATGGAGGGATGATGGATGGAGGGATGATGGATGGATGATAATTGGATGGATGATAAATGGAGGGATGATAAATGGTGGGATGATAGATGGAGGGATGATAGATGGATGGATGATAAATGGAGGGATGATGGATGGAGGGATGATAGATGGATGATAAATGGAGGATGATAAATGGATGGATGATAAATGGTGGGATGATAGATGGAGGATGATAAATGGATGGATGATAAATGGTGGGATGATAGATGGAGGATGATAAATGGATGGATGATAAATGGTGGGATGATAGATGGAGGGATGATAAATGGATGGATGAGGGATGATGGATGGAGGGATGATGGATGGAGGGATGATAGATGGAGGGATGATGGATGGATGATAGATGGAGGGATGATGGATGGATGATAGATGGTAGGGCTGCTCGATTATGGAAAAAATCACCAAAGTCAGCCCTCCAGACCGAGACTTCAGTGAACTTTCCCCCATAAAACAGCCTCCCTCCCCTGCGAGTGACAGAGTCAGACAGTCCTGTTGACTGATGGCAATGATGTAATGCGCGTCTCTTTCAGAAAATCTCGAGGCCTACTGTACAACAAAAAATGCCAAATAAATCGTTTCAATTCGATTATACTAGTTTGGAGATCGTTTGACCCAAAAATCGAAATCACCAACAAAATTCGATTAATTGCACAGCCCTAATAGATGGAGGGATGATAGATGTGGTTGTTGGAGCTGAACTGGTTGAATCTCATCAGGAGGTGGTGTAATTCTCTGAGGGTGGAGCACACTGACTCTGACACACAGCATCTATTCATCAGACTCTCATTGATCTGCAATAAATGATAATAAAGGAGTTTTATCCAATCAGCAGTCTGGACCTCCGTCATGTCATCTCCTTTACTATAGAACATATACATGGACTATATATGATGATCATGGTTAATAATGAGGATGTTATATAAACCAGAGTCTAATCATTTCTACTGATTATATGATTCTTATTGATGATATCATGTCATCATATTTGTATTATTATGATCTGAATCATCAGGTTCTGTCTTCAGGAGTTTATTCCTTCAGTCGCTGTTCTGTAGTGACTGTTATTGGCTGATAAGTACCTTCATTGATCCTCACAGGGGAGACAGGTTTACAGCAGCTGACCTGCAGGGAAATAAAAATGTGTTGTGATGTCAGATGAGCTGCAGCTGCAGTCAGGAGGTCCTTCAGAGAATCACTTCAACAGAACAGAGGTAAAGGTCAACATCTTCAGGATCAAACCTCTGCATGTGTTTGAGGACATCAGCCAATCAGACGCATTATTGTCTGAACCAGTGAAACATGGTGATGGAGGATGATGTGGTTGTATTGGAGGAAGTGTGTCCCCTCACAGTTGTTGTACTGTTACTGCTGCAGCAGGGAGGATATCAGACGATCCTCAGCAGCTGATCGCTCTGTTCATCACCACTTCCTGCTGTCGCTCTGACAACAACCTCCACCTGTCTCACCAGCAGAGGAAACTGTCTCCTGTCACCAGAGAGGGGAGACAGATCAACTGTCACCTCCCTGCCTGGTGCGTGTCCATCATATGTCCTCATGTCAGGTTTACGTGAGGACGAAGACAAGTGTCTTTGTCTCTGCAGCACATAGTCTACTGACCACTCGGAGTGCTTTACCACACACACACACACACACACACACACCCACCATGCAAGGTGCCAAGTGCTCATCAGGAGCAGTTCAGGAGCCAGGGATCAGCTGTTAGTCAGCAGCGTGGTGGTGAAGATGAAGCTGCTGGTTGTCTCTCCGCTGGCAGCACCTGCCACGCGGGTTATTGTGTCCAATGTCCCTCCGTTTATTAAGGATGAGGCCTTAGTAAAGGAGCTGTCTTTCTTTGGTAAATTTGCAAGCAGGTTTAAGCCGATGTCTCTATGGGGTTATGGCTCTATCTGAAGTATAGAGCACAGATCTGAGGCATGTGTTATCTTTGAGGAGACAAGTGCTGATGTATTTGAAATCTCCCGAGCAGATGCTAAATGTCAGCTTCTATGTAAAACGGGGAAAGTGCTATACTGTGTACGCGATGTCCGAGAGCCTGCGTTGTTTTAAGTGTGGGGAAATCGGTCATAAGAGGATGGTCTGCCCCATGAGGGAGAAAGACGCTACGGTGACGGAGGACAGTAACGCTGCAGGTCAGTCCTCTGATGGAGCTCAGGAGAGTCAGGGGCCTGTAGCGAGGGGAGGACAGGTGAGAGGGCAGTCTGCAGGGGGAGGACAGGTGAGAGGGCAGTCTGCAGAGGGAGGACAGGTGAGTGGGCAGTCTGCAGGGAGAGAACAGGTGAGTGGGCAGTCTGCAGGGGGAGGACAGGTGAGTGGGCAGTCTGCAGGGGGAGGACAGGTGAGTGGGCAGTCTGCAGGGGGAGGACAGGTGAGAGGGCAGTCTGTCAGTGTGTGTGTGAGGATGATCAGGGGGAGCAGGCAGAGGCTCTGGAGGAGGATGTATGGACTGAGGTTGAAGGTAGAACGAAGAGGAAAAGAAGCACACGGGTGCCTGGGGTGCCATCTGCACTGGGGAAAAGGCAGGCTGGGGTTCAGAGAGGGCAGACTGGTGGTCAGCAGGAAGTCAGCAGGCTGGCTGAGGAGTCTGAAGGAGAGTGGGATGAGATGAAATGTCTCAGGGGGATGTAGAGGCTGAGTTGTCAGGCAGTCAGGCAGGTGAAGGTGAAGTTGACTACTTTGAGGAAATTGATCATTTTCTGACGAGAACCAAGACTATGAAGAACATTGATTTGGCTGAATATTTTCTGGACTCCCAGAAGTTTCTCAGAACTTTGAGAAACGTGCTCGGGGGGTAGGAGGGTGGCCTCAGGTGCTGGGGTGACTCCAAGAAAGAGTTTTAGGCTGAAGAAATAGGCTACAACTGTAAGGAGGAAACTTGGATCACTGGATATTAGGGATGCAACGGTACAGTTTTCCCACGGTTCGGTATGCATCACGGTTTTTGGGCCACGGTAACGGTACGGTTTCGATATCTTGATATAAAACTACTCACACTAGCAAAGGCAATGTTGCATGTAAAAATAATTAAAAGCAGATATAGTCAAACCACAAACCTTATTATAAAAATGTAACACTTATCTTAATTGCCTTCCATAAAAAACATATGCAGTATCCAATCAAGTTAAACAGCAAACATTATTGTAGTATTGTATTGTAGTGTATTGTATTGTATTGTTTGCCTTTGTGTATTGAACCTAACAGGGCGTATTGAACGGTTCGATAAAGTATTGAATATTGTTGCATCCCTACTGGATATATGATGTGTGTCTGGTTTGTCACAGGGGCCTATTGTCCTGCTGGTTCTGTCTCTTTCTCTGTTTCTCATCTCCTCTTTTCTTATGGAGGTTTTAAAAATCGGGTCACTTAATATAAATGGCGCCAGAGACCAGGGGAAAAGGGGTGTGTTGATGGAATATGTAAAAGACAAAATGTTAATGTAATCTTTTTGCAAGAAACGCATACAGATGTGGATAATGAGGTGGACTGGGGGCTCTGGTGGAGGGGCACTCACATCCTAAGCCATGGTACAAACAGGAGTGCAGGGGTTGCAGTGTTATTATTATTATTTCACAGAAGGAGGTTTGTGAAGGCAGGCTGTTGGTAGTAAGGGCAACAATTCAGGGGCTGGCGTTTGTGTTTATGAATGTGTATGCACATAATACAGGCAGGGAAAGGGTGGTGCTGTTTGAGGCTCTGAAACAGGAATTATCTCAGGTTGAGCAGGATGACATCCCGGAGGGTGGCCGGTTCAAGTCCAGCTACAGACCACAATATGGAAGTGGACTGGTAGGTGAAGAGGTGCCAGTTCACTTCCTGGGTTACTGCCGAGGTGCCCTTGAGCAAGGCACCGAAACCCCCATGTGCTCCCCGGGCGCCTGACACGGCAGCCCACTGCTCCTAGTCTGCAGTATGTGCACTTACCATGTGTGTAGCTAGTGATGGGTTAAATGCAGAGGACTAATTTCAGGTGTGTTTGCATGTTCCATGTAAAAGATAACTGACAATAAAGATTCTTCTTCTTCTAGTGCTGGGGGGGAGGATTTTAACTTTACTGTCGAACCGCATCTAGACAGGAAGTGTGAAGAGCCACATGTGGGTTCAGCTAGTGTACTGGGCGGGATTTTAACAGATTATGATCTGGTGGATACGTGGAGGGTTAAACACCCAGACAAGAGGGGCTTTACATGGGTGACAGTAGGGCCCGATAGGGTTAGGTTAGTGCAGCCAGGCTGGACAGGACATATATTTTCAGTAGACACAACAATAGACTGGTTAGGACACAGTTGTCCCCTGCAGTATTTTCAGACCACCGTATGGTCCACTGTCACCTGAATATTTCCTCAGGATGTAGGCACTCTGTAGTCAATGTGAGGCTTTTGCAAGATGCCCTTTTTTGCTCTTGTTTTAAAGATGTTTCGGTGGTGTGGAGAGAAAGGAAGGAGTTTGATTCACTCAGCTTATGGTGGGATGTGGGGAAGTGCCAAATTAGACACTTTTGTCAACAGTATAGAGCATCTGCTACTGCGGAGATGAAAGAGCTATTGGGAGGATGGAGAGCAGCATAAAGGAGGTCGAGGAGAGGCTTATGGGGCAGAACACTGCAGAACAGAGACAACTTGGCTGAACTAAGGAGACATTTGGGCTTGGTTCTCTAGGATAGAGCAAGAGGGGCTCTTGTAAGGGCTCGGTTTTCAATGTCAAATGAAATGGATGCACCAACCTCTTTTTTCTTTGGGCTGGAAAAACGACAGGGGCAGAATGGACACATGCACTGCTTGCGTCTGCCTGACGGGCGGCTGACATGTGAGCAGTCTGAAATGAGGGAGGGGGCTATGGACTTTTATAAGGCACTGTACGCAGCAGAGAACTGTGATCCAGCTTGTATTGGGGAAATATTGGAGGGATTACTGCAGCTCTCCTCAACCCAAAGGAGTGAATTGGACTCCCCTGTCACCTTCCAGGAGTTGAGTGAGGCAGTGGCACAGATGGTCAGGTCATCACTGGCGCAGAGCTGCGGTGCTGTATCTGCTGGTACATGAGGGTGGCCAAGGGCTGGTGGACTTGGAAAGCAGAGTGGCAGCTTTCAGGCTGCAAGCAGCCCAAAGGTTACTGTATCGTGCAGATATCTGCTGGGGTAACCCAGCACGGGCGCTGTTGCGAAGGTCTAGTGGCACTGGGCTGGACCGATAGCTCTTACTTTTGAATGCAGGGGCTGTGGACATCATGGGGTTGCTGCCGTTCTACGGTGTGGTCCTAAAGAGCTGGTGGATGCTAAGGCATGTTCGAGAAGCGGGAGTGGGGCCAGGACCGTGGGTATGGGAGGAGCCCATCTTCAACAACCCTTTCATCCAACTTGGCGGCACCTACTCTGGGACCCTGTGGAGCTGCTTCGTGAGGGCTTGAATTGTGACACCTGGCCACCTGAGACGGACGGATGGGCTGGACTGGAAGACACTGCAGCAGCTGTCAGAGGAGTCAGGTGTTAAATCTCTGAGACTTCTGGAGAGGCTGAGAGGGCAGGTGTTCGCTGTCTCCATCAGCACTGGACTTCTTCAGTCAGGCGAGGGGGGAGGAGCCTCCACTTTTCCCAGTGCTGCAGTTGGCGGCAGGTCCAGAAGGTTGGAAGGAAGACGGAAAGTTGCTTTCCTTTGTCTCTCTAAGCCTTGGGTGTTTTGATGGTGTGAAGGGGAAAGTGTTGTATGCAGCGTTAGTGAAGGTTAGGAACTTTGCTGTATTGAAAGAGGTCAGGGAGCATCAGTGGCAGCACTACCTCGACGGACAGACAATGGCAGGGTTGAGGTGGAGGATGCTGTATAAGCTCCCTCTACCTAAGAGATCAGGGGATCTGCAGTGGAGGGTGTTACATGGGGCCCTGGCAACAAATGTGTTTGGGTCTAAAGTGGATCGTAATGTGGGGGGGAGGGCTGTGTGTTCTGTAACGTGCCTGAGTCTGTACATCATGTGTTGGTTGAATGTCACCGTTTGCTGTCTTTACTGTCTCTTCTCTCTGCTCTCTGTGGGAAGATGGGAGTGGTGTTCTCTGAGGGGCTTTACATACTGGGGCCCAGGTATTCAGCTCGGACCAAGCACAGAGATCTCCTAATGAATTTTCTATTTGGTCAGCCTAACTGGCTACTTGGCTCACAAGGCGTAACGGGTTGCAGGGTTTAGGGCTGGTGGACCCTGAGTTACTGTTCAAGGGGCTGGTCTCTGCACGTCTTCGGGCTGAGTTTGAGTATTATTCTTTTGTTAATGACCCTGATTTGTTTCAGAAGGTGTGATGTGTAGATGGGGCTGTTTGTAGCTTGAGGGGGACTGAACTGGTCATTTGTTTATGAGAAGTCTGTACCAGGTTTTTTATTTATTTTATTTTGTGTGTGTGGGATGTACAGTGTCTTTGTATAGTGCTGCGATGAATACAGGTGGTTAAAAGTCTCTCTGAAGTCTTGTCTCTCTGTAGTCTCTCTGTAGTCTCTCTGTAGTCTCTTTGAAGTCTCACTGAAGTCTTGTCTCTCTGTAGTCTCTCTTAAGTCTTGACTCTCTAGTCTCTCTGAAGTCTCACTGAAGTCTTGTCTCTCTGTAGTCTCTCTGTAGTCTCTCTTAAGTCTTGACTCTCTGTAGTCTCTCTGAAGTCTCTCTGAAGACTTGTCTCTCTGTAGTCTCTCTGAAGTCTTGTCTCTCTGTAGTCTCTTCGAGGCTCTCTGAAGTCTTGTCTCTCTGTAGTCTCTCTGTAGTCTCTCTGAAGTCTTGTCTCTCTGTAGTCTCTTTGAAGTCTCTCTGTGGTCTCTCTGAAGTCTTGTCTCTCTGTAGTCTCTTCGAGGCTCTCTGAAGTCTTGTCTCTCTGTAGTCTCTCTGAAGACTTGTCTCTCTGTAGTCTCTCTGTAGTCTCTCTGAAGTCTCTTTGAAGACTTGTCTCTCTGTAGTCTCTCTGAAGACTTGTCTCTCTGTAGTCTCTC
Organism: Pagrus pagrus; assembly: GCF_965226575.1. Lineage (NCBI taxonomy): Eukaryota > Metazoa > Chordata > Actinopteri > Spariformes > Sparidae > Pagrus > Pagrus pagrus. The sequence goes on along the minus strand of NC_140198.1, from coordinate 146,107 downwards.
TGAAGTCTCTGAAGTCTTGTCCCTCTGTAGTCTCTCTGAAGACTTGTCTCTCTGTATTCTCTCTGAAGTCTCTCTGTAGTCTCTCTGAAGTCTCTCTGAAGTCTTGTCTCTCTGTAGTCTCTCTGAAGTCTTGTCTCTCTGTAGTCTCTCTGAAGACTTGTCTCTCTGTATTCTCTCTGAAGTCTCTTTGAAGTCTTGTCTCTCTGTAGTCTCTCTGAAGACTTGTCTCTCTGTAGTCTCTCTGAAGTCTCTCTGAAGACTTGTCTCTCTGTATTCTCTCTGAAGTCTCTCTGAAGACTTGTCTCTCTGTAGTCTCTCTGAAGACTTGTCTCTCTGTATTCTCTCTGTAGTCTCTCTGAAGTCTCACTGAAGTCTTGTCTCTCTGTAGTCTCTCTGAAGTCTTGTCTCTCTGTAGTCTCTCTGTAGTCTCTCTGAAGACTTGTCTCTCTGTAGTCTCTCTGTATTCTCTCTGAAGTCCCTCTGAAGTCTCTCTGAAGTCTTGTCTCTCTGTAGTCTCTCTGTATTCTCTCTGAAGTCTCTCTGAAGACTTGTCTCTCTGTAGTCTCTCTGTAGTCTCTCTGAAGTCTTGTCTCTCTGTAGTCTCTCTGAAGACTTGTCTCTCTGTAGTCTCTCTGTATTCTCTCTGAAGTCTCTCTGAAGTCTTGTCTCTCTGTAGTCTTGTCTCTGTGTACTCAGACCTTCTTCTGACCACATTCTGTAAATTCCTCTCAATGTGGGACTCCTGACTTCCTGCTGACCCGTAAAATGTGAGACAGATGCAGTGTTGAGCGTTCAGGACGGGATCATACGGTCCTCAGGCTGTCAGAGACTGAGAAGAAGAAGGATAACAGGAATGTTTCTGACAGACACACTCAGATTTCTGCAGACTGCTCCTTTAACTTATCAGTATTGTTCTCAAACACTTACAGGGAGCGGCCTTCATTTAATCATTTATGGTTTGCGCTCATGTGGTCGAGTGACAGGGAATACTGCCCCTCCCCCACATAGACACACATACGCACACATATACATCCATACATCCCCCAACAGCATGACGACGACACCCATCAGCAGCAGCTGAACACACAAACCTCCAGAGATGATTAATTTTACTGTACATCTGACTGTTTCAGGCTCAGTTACACCAACATGTTATATTAGAGACACACAGTGTTCAACACAGAGATCACACACAGTGTAACACACTGATGTCACCATCTAACACTGATGTCACCATCTAAAACACTGATGTCATGTCTAACACTGATGTCACCGTTAGGGCTGCCACTAACGACTAGTCGACTAGTCGTTATAGTAGTCGATGACTAGTCGACTATCAAAGTAGTCAGATTATGAATTGCACAAAAAACAATGGCTCTTATTTAGTTGGGGAAAATGAGACGTCTCACTCTGAGCTATTTCAATTGGCTATGGTGAAACACTGTTTAGCGTGGCATTGCATGCCGTGGGATACACACACGATGACGTCACTACCGACTAGTCGACGACTAAATTAGTCATTGACTAATTTAGTAGTCGACTATTTGTCGACTAGTCGACTAGTCGTTGCACCCCTATATTTCATTAAAGGTTTAATGAACTATCATCTTAATTGTCTTCATTTTTAGTAAGTAACACTTCAAGCTGAAAGCTAATGATTGTTATATAAGAGCAGCTGCATGCTGGTGCGATAAACTGTATGTTATACATTCAATTTACGTATGACCCGATTAGTCGACTAATCGAAAAAAATAGTCGGTGATTAGTCGACTATCAAAATAATCGTTTGTGGCAGCCCTAGTCACCGTTAGGGATGCACCGATCCAACTTTTTCAGTCCCGATACCGATGCCTGGGCTTTGTGTATCTGTCGATGCCCGATACCGATCCGATACCGTTGTTGAATTAATAATAAACTGTATACCTTCCACCTTATACCTTCCTTCCACCATGTGGAAGAGACTAAAGGCACCAGACTTTCCTAACTAATACAAAATAATCAAACAGTTATCAAACATTGTAAACATGTAAACAAATATTTGACTTATTATTCATTTGTTATTAAAAAAAAACAATTGTGCATTCAAATCTAAAACAGAATGTAATCAAACTTCTTGAATTAAAATAAATATAATGTAGGATGTGCTGTGATGGAGGAAAAGAAAAAAAATGGATCTGTTATGGTTTTAAGGGATATGCAATGGAGATCCCAAACGCAGACTCACAGGAGGCAATATAAGGGGAAACAAAGGGCGAGCTTTAATCATCAAAGCTGAATACAACTGGTAAGGAGGAAAATACAGACAAACTAAAAAAGGAACACGAAGACAAACACAAAGTAACAGCTAAAGGCTAACACGAAGTAGGCTACAAACCAAAAGAGAAATCAAAACTACAAACATACCAAACGGGAGACACGAGGAGTCACAGGAGGAGACACTGGGGAGGAAGCTGGTGGGGAACACAGGACATCACACAGAAACACGGACGAACACAGAGGAAGACAAACCAGACGGACAATGCCGGACACAGGCTAACACAGGCTACGAGCTAACACGAAGACGGTCGGGAACCGGACATCAAAGGAAAGACGGAGTACAACATGGACCACGGACCAAGACGGGGGGGGAAACGAAACGATCAGACAAAGACATGAGGGAGAACAAATACACAGACACTAATGACGGGATGAGGTACAGGTGGAGTGACACACAAGGGTACAATTTCAAAGTAAAACAGAAAACAAACCAAACAGACAGAACCATGACAGGATCGGCCCGTGGATCTGTTAATTTTTCCGATCCCCGATCCAGCTATTGTGTCAATATCGGGGCCGATATCCGATCTTAATATTGGATCGGTGCACCCCTAGTCTCCGTCTGACACACTGTCACCGTCTAACACTGATGTCACCGTCTAACACTGATGTCACCGTCTGACACACTGATGTCACCGTCTGACACACTGATGTCACCGTCTAACACACTGATGTCACCGTCTGACACATTGATGTCACCGTCTGACACACTGATGTCACCGTCTAACACACCGATGTCACTGTCTAACACTGATGTCACCGTCTAACACACTGTCACCGTCTAACACACTGATGTCACCGTCTAACACTGATGTCACCATCTGACACACTGATGTCACCATCTGACACACTGATGTCACCGTCTAACACACTGATGTCACCGTCTGACACACTGATGTCACTGTCTAACACACTGATGTCACCGTCTAACACTGATGTCACCATCTGACACACTGATGTCACCATCTGACACACTGATGTCACCGTCTAACACACTGATGTCACCGTCTAACACACTGATGTCACCGTCTGACACACTGATGTCACTGTCTAACACACTGATGTCACCGTCTAACACTGATGTCACCGTCTAACACTGATGTCACCGTCTGACACACTGATGTCACCGTCTAACACACTGATGTCACCGTCTGACACACTGATGTCACCGTCTAACACACTGATGTCACCGTCTGACACACTGATGTCACCGTCTGACACACTGATGTCACCGTCTGACACATTGATGTCACCGTCTGACACACTGATGTCACCGTCTGACACACCGATGTCACTGTCTAACACACCGATGTCACTGTCTAACACTGATGTCACCGTCTAACACACTGTCACCGTCTAACACACTGATGTCACCGTCTAACACTGATGTCACCGTCTAACACACTGTCACCGTCTAACACACTGATGTCACCGTCTAACACTGATGTCACCGTCTAACACACTGATGTCACCGTCTGACACACTGATGTCACCGTCTAACACACTGATGTCACTGCATGACACAGAGCCTAAAGTTTAATGTGAACAACAATCAGAACTGTGATGAGTCAAATCAATGAGTTTGATTATCACAGATCGATGACTGAAGGATAACGGTAGCAAACATCTGGTATCAGGTGTGTCATCACCTGATTCTTCCGTCTGTCTGTTTGGAAGTTTGGTCTGAATCATGGACCTGATGGTGGTTTGAGAAGCAGGCTGTGATTGGACATGTCATCCAGGTGTGATGTAGGTGGTGTTGGTGCCTCTGAACAGAACTCTCACTGGATGTTAAATCCACAGAAGTCACTCAGCTGCAGTCTGAAACATGTTGGACTTTGTGGACGCCTCAGCGCTGTGCGGACGCCTCATGTGACGTGTGTTGACTTTGTGTCTGTGTTCAGTTTCAGGAGCTGCAGGTGGACAGAGAGACGCTGCTGACGACCAATCGGAGTTTAGCTGAGGAGAGTCTGGCCCGACGACCTCGACTCTGTAACGGCAAACTGCAACTGGCAGAAAAATACAGACAACTGTCAAACCTGGCAACCCACTGCTGGGACAAACAGAGTCAGCTCGGTGAGTTCACAGCAGCTGTAAAGAGAGGGGGAGGTGGAGGAGGTGTAGGTGGAGGAGGTGGAGGAGGGTTAGGGTTACACAGGAGAGACATGCCAGATGATTAAAGATTTGAGAGAAAAGTAGTTTTTTTGAGCTTGTGCTCAAATTGTGGGAGAAATATTTTTGTGTCCACAGAAACAGTTTGAGACCTTTGACTTTAACCGGAGAAAAATGTGATGATTTTGTGTGTTTGACCTGAAACAGCCGACTGTTTACTGAGACGTAACAAACGGTCCAGTTTAATTATACCTGTTCTGACCACAGAGGCTCCTCACTGTCTCACCTGAAACTGATGGTTACTGATGGTCACTGTTGCATAGAAAGCAGAACGAAACCACAGACTGTTTCACAATAAAAGCTTCAGTCTTCAGCCTGTTTCACAATAAAAGCCTCAGTGTTGAGCCTCAGCGTGGCCTCAGTTTGGTCATGGGAACCAGTCAGAGCGGATCAGATGTCAGCAGGAAGCTGCGGCAGTTGTCAGGGAGTCTGTGTCTGAGAGGAGGATTGTCTTTGTTCAGGAGAGTCCTGCTCCTGACAGGCCGGCTGCAGGGCACCATGACATGTCTTTCATAAAGAGCTCCTGTCAGACGAGACTCAGAGCGTCAGAGGAGCAGGAGGGAAATAAATCCTGTTTTCTAACAGTGACTGTAGCTGTTCACTGATGAATGAGTGTGAGCTGCAGCTCAGCTGCCGGCCTCTGATGCAGGAATGTTAAACTTCCTGTGTGTGTGTGTGTGTGTGTGTGTGTGTGTGTGTGTGTGTGTGTGTGTGTGTGTGTGTGTGTGTGTGTGTGTGTGTGTGTGTGTGTGTGTGTGTGTGTGTGTGTGTGTGTGTGTGTGTGTGTGTGTGTGTGTGTGTGTGTGTGTGTGTGTGTGTGTGTTGTCCCACCTCCCGAGCAGGATGGGTGGGGGTCCGTCCTTCCTCAAACATCTGACTCATTTACTGAGAACAGAGATGAATGAGGAGGTTTCTCTTCATCGTAGATCTCATGTATTGTTTCAGACTTCCTGTGTGGTAGAGGCCACACACACACACACACCGTGTCAGTATCCTCAGGTGGAGGTGAAACTAACATCTGCTGCAGACTGTCTCTATAACTGTTATTGACTGTTGTGTCTGTTTCCTGCCTGTGATAAAGCGCGCACACACACACGCACAGTCTCTCAGTAAATTTAAAATTAAAAGATGATTGTCAGTAACGTCACTCTGTGTCTGTTCGTAGCTGAGCTGAAGTATTAACGTGACCATGAAAACATTTAATGGCGCTATAGTTGCTCTGAGCTGATATTGTGTTGACAGAGACGATGTAATGGAGAAAATAAAGAAATAAGTGAACAGTTTGTGACTTCAGTAATTTAATGTAGAGCTGTAACTACAGATGAGTGTCAGTGTTGATTATTTTCAGCCAGTTGTTTTCTCTCTAAAATGTGATAAACTGTTAAAACATGTTGATCAGTGTTTGTCCTCAAATGTCCCCAAAGATCTTCAGTTTACTGTCACAGAGGACGAAACCAGAAAATATTCACATTTAACAAGCTGACAGCAGAAGATGGTACGAAGCCCTGAGGGGACAATTTCTGATTTAATTTATTTTCTCTCCTGTGTTCATGAACTGTGAACGGGCGGCTGTAGCTCAGGAGGTAGAGCGGGTCGTCTAGTGATCAGAAGGTCACTGGTTCGAATCCCGGCTCCCCCCAGCTACATGTCGAAGGATCCTTGAGCAAGATACTGAACCCCAAATTGCTCCTGATGAGCAGGTGGCGCCTTGCATGGCAGCCTCCGGCATCAGTGTATGAATGTGTGTGTGAATGGGTGAATGTGGCATGTGTTGTAAAGCGCTTTCTGTCCGAGAGGACTGGAAAAGCGCTATGGAAATGCATCTGGTCACGATAATCTTTTTAATTTTCATGCGTGGAACCGAATAAAATAAAATGTTCCTACTTCACATGTTTTCATAGATGGGAAAAAGTAAAGGAACACACTGGCCCCTGAGGGCTTCTGTAGGATGGAGACTGGTCTTCCTTTAAAAACCACTTAAACTTTCATTAATTCAGTTGTTGGCAACTAATCAATTAATCTTCTCAGTTCTACTTCAACTCCTCCTGATACCTGACAGCTCACCTGGCTGCAGTGACGAACAGGTGGGACATCAATCAGTCAATCAGTCAGTATCTGTATACTGCCAATTCACAACTAAAGTCATTTCGTGACACTTTCCAGATCGAGCAAGTTTGAACCAGACTCAATAATTAATGTGTTTTCAGTGTTGTGACATGTTATCAGGTCACACTTCAGAATCAATGCTTCAGTCCGCTGTTACTTTACTCATGAAACATGTGATGTAATGAAAACACAGTTCATATAGAGACGATCAATTTAATTCACTAACATAAAATAATATACTGTCTGTATTTATTCAGTCTGTTTCTTCTTTTAATAACAGGTCAGATGTTGACATCATCACATCACAGAGATATTTTCAGCTTAGCTTCACATCTATTTAAAACGCACACACGCACACACAGTGTGTTGGATCTGGTGTCAGTGGCTGTGAAACAAAGAGACGGAGCTTCACTTTATTATTAACACTTTCAGAACGACGTGTTAAAGTTGTGAGAGACCAACAACAGACTCACAACACAAACACACAGGAGCCTCAGCTGTTTTTAAAATAATGTCTCAACTGATATTTTATCATATTTATAATATCAGGACCAGCAAATATGTTACAAAAACACAGCTGATGATGCTAACTGTTAGCTGTGTTAGCTCAGTGTCAGTCTTTTAGCATGGTAGCATGTCTATCTGTCAAGTACATTCAGCCTTTTTTTTTTTTTACTTACATGATATGCTATTTTAAAACAAGTCTGGTAGAAACCATTAAACCTCAACAGGAGTCTGAGTTCAACCAACTCATGAAGCTAATGTCAGCTTCACTGGCTACTATCTACAGCTGATGAAATCTGTAGCTAATAATGAGAGGAAGGACACGTTTCCAAAATAAGTGTGAATTTAAATTATAACTCGGTCTCTGTTCTCATAGTGAACTGCAGGGAGCTAAGAGGCTAACATGTTGGCACAAAATGACTCCTGGAAAGTGTTTAACATCATGAATGGATGATATTTATTGCCGTACATTTTCTCACTGATACTAAGAACCATTAACCCTTTGTTGATCATCAAGTGACATCTCTGAGAGATAATATAAATCATTAAATCACTCCCGAGTTTAACAGCTGTGTGACAACCAGCCTCATAATTGGCTCCTGTGATCACTTTAGTAGAACTACTATAGTAGGTAGTCGTCTTGTAGGCAGACTGATGAGGATCAGTTGGTGCTTTGTAGCTCATTGACTGCTGCAGTGTTACTGAGTGACCTCACAGTAAATCCTCTGTACACACAGCAGTTACCGACGACAGAGGGCATCCTGCTGCAGGACTGAACGCGTCTCACAGTTGTGTTGTTGGGTGTGGTCTGTAAACTGGATCATGTGTTTGTTTCTGAGTGAATGTGAACTTTATATTGACTTCCTGTGGGAACACAGCTGACTAGGTGGAGAACACAGTGAACATGTGAGGAGGAACAGAGCTCTTTGTTTGGGACTTTACAGCTTCACAATAAAAGAATTCAACTCTGACTGAAGGTTCGTAAATCACTGGCTGGTCTTCATGTTCGCCACAGTGTGATACAGACAGTGTAAACTTCCTGTCTACACCTCAGCAGCTCAGAGGACACATCTCTGCAGAGACACTTCAGGATGTCTGTTTGCTGGTGGGATGCCAGTGAGGGATCTATCTGTAGTTGCTGATGGGTTTGAATGATCTGAAGAAAATATTCATCATTTATATTACTACAAACTTCAAAGTAGAAAACTGATCAATAATGTCACATGTATTCAGCTATTATAATAGACATCAGTCATTAAACAGGGTTTTTACATTTTCACTGTTTGATTAAAGTCGTGTTTTTGGGTAAAATAAAGCTGAGTTATATCTAATGCAGGTTTTCAGGTGACTAAAGGAGACAGTTAACTGATTAATCTGTCAGTCACAGAAACTCCACATTATCTCCGCAGCAGTAGTCCACCGTCGTTTGTTCACACAGAACCAAGCAACTCCGGCGTAATGCCGCACCAGTGTGTCAATTCATACACCAAGCCGGTGCCGTGGATCCAAAAGAGGCGTGACGGTACACGTCATGATGATGACGTCTGTGTGTTTTTTTCCCCCGGTGTCCTCCTGTTAATCTCAACATGTACCTGCTGACTGTTTATGATCATATGATGCTGTTATAATGTGCTGTGATGAGATCCTGACCCACCAAACTGTGAGGAGGGCTGACCGTCACCATGACAACAGTAACTACAACAACACAACAGTGAAGGAGACAAACACGTGAGGTAAAGTTTTTTGCAGGGGACAGACGCTGTTCTTCAGGTAGAAATGTGACAGAGTTGGTAGGACAGACAGGAGCACAGGCAGGAGGACAGACAGGAGGACAGACACTTTTCCACGTATAACTGCAGTATTTTTTCCTCATAAGTTGCCAAAAACACAACCAGTTACCGCGTTACTGTTTGGTTCTGTAACGTTACTTCAGACTGAGAACACCATCAGACTGAACACCATCAGACTAAACACCATCAGACTGAACACCATCAGACTGAGAACACCATCAGACTAAACACCATCAGACTGAACACCATCAGACTAAACACCATCAGACTGAACACAATCAGACTGAACACCATCAGACTGAGAACACCATCAGACTGAGAACACCATCAGACTAAACACCATCAGACTGAACACCATCAGACTGAACACCATCAGACTGTGAACACCATCAGACTGAACACCATCAGACTAAACACCATCAGACTGAGAACACCATCAGACTGAACACCATCAGACTGAGAACACCATCAGACTAAACACCATCAGACTGAACACCATCAGACTAAACACCATCAGACTAAACACCATCAGACTGAGAACACCATCAGACTGAACACCATCAGACTGAGAACACCATCAGACTGTGAACACCATCAGACTGAGAACACCATCAGACTGAACACCATCAGACTGAGAACACCATCAGACTAAACACCATCAGACTGAACACCATCAGACTGTGAACACCATCAGACTGAACACCATCAGACTGAACACCATCAGACTGTGAACACCATCAGACTGAACACCATCAGACTGAGAACACCATCAGACTGAGAACACCATCAGATTGTGATAAGACTCCTGATCCACGGATCAGAGCCACAGTGAAACTGTCCCTGCTCTCCACATCTGAAACTTTAACACAGATGACGATGCAGAGAATCGGCGTATGATTCCCGCTCTGAAAGGGCAGCAGTGTGAATGGGGCTACTGACAGCTTGTTGAGACACTGTTAATCATGTAAACTGTAAATCACACATTTATGAGTCAGGGTCTGTGAACAGTCAATCAGTGGATGATGGTGAAGTGTCTCAGTGAGGTCAGCAGTGATGAGGGCGATCAGAGATTTTATGTTTCCACACGAGAAGAAAACGGATGAAATATGAAGCTGTGAGAGAAGTTCAGTCTGCAGCAGCTTTAATCCTCTGAACAGAAACACCATCAACCACAGGAGGAAAGAACAAGTCATGGAGCTGATCTATTTTTCTGACAGGACACAGTCACACAGGGTGGAAAATATGGATGATGTTGGTTATAAATATTTCCTGTGGCAGAGTTCAGCTGTGATCCTGAATGAATGTTAAATCAGTGTTCCTCTCAGTGAGTATCATAATCTTTGTGTTAGTTTGTACTTGACAACACAACTTGCAAACATTTATGGTTCAGACAACTGAGTCCTGAGAGCTTCAGGCTGAAACTCTCTGCTGATCATGTAGTGTCCTGTGAGGCCTCAGCTGTAACAGCCTGACCTATGTGTGTACAATCAGCAGCTCAGTGCCTCTTTAACTGCTTCAGTACAGTTGCCCGCTTTTTATTCATTATGATGGAGCAATGTAGTCTGAGTGTTTGTGTCCTTTCCAGCTGACACATTCATTGATATGGAGATGATGCTAAAGCAGGTCAACTGTCAAATGTGTTCTGTGAGAGCCTGTAAGGCCTGAGTCTCTACAATCTCTACCTGCAGCCTGAGACAGGTGAACTCCTCCTGTTGGTCTCAGCAGGTCAGTTAATATGGTGACATCAGCTGTTTGCTGCTCAGGCCTCTGTCACATTGATTAGAGTTCCCGCCACCACATGATGGAGGTCTGCAGAGGGTTTAATGCTGACTGTGAACCTGAACAGACATCCTGACAGCCAGAGCTCAGGACCCGTGGCTGTGTCCCAATTCAGGGGCTGCATCCTTCGAAGGGCGCATTTGAAGGCCGTCCCAATTCGAAGGCTCCTCTAAATGAACTTTCGCGGGCCTGGGCGGCAGAAATCTTGATGTAAGGGTAAGGGCGGGAACATCTGGTGACGCAACCAGGAAATGCTCCGAAGGCTAGACCGTCCCATTTAACAACGTTAGACGCGGCCTTCGAAGGTCTCTCTGAAGGACTCCCCTTCGCAGGCCGTAAAGGCCGTGTCCTTCGAAGGATGCAGCCTCTGAATTGGGACACAGCCCGTGTGTGCCCGACAGTCAGAGCTCAGGGCCCACATCTGTCTGTTTCAGAAGAAGATACAAATACATATATATACACTGAACAAAAATATAAATGCAACACTTTTGTTTTTGCTCCATTTTCATGAGGCCTTTTATTGTGGCCAGCCTGAGGCACACCTGTGCAATAATCATGCTGTGTAATTAGCATCTTGATATGCCACACCTGTGAGGTGGGATGGATTATCTCGGCAAAGGAGAAGTGCTCACTAACACAGATTTAGACAGATTTGTGAACAATATTTGTGGGAAATGGTCTTTTGTGTATATAGAAAATGTTTTAGATCTTTGAGTTCAGCTCATGAAAAATGGGAGCAAAAACAAGTGTTGCGTTTATATTTTTGTTCAGTGTATATATATATTGATATAGACATATATATGTATATATATATATGTATATATATGTGTGTGTGTGTGTGTATATATATGTATATATATATATATATATGTATATATATATATATATACACATATATGGACACACACATATATATATATATATATAAACTCCCTGAAATGTTTTGAATCAAGTTCCTCCATCAGGTCTGAAAACAGTCAGGGCTCTATCTCACACTCGACGCAAAGCGGCACAGCACAAGTGTGATCGTTCATTTCAGACCGACACAGTTGTCATTTTCACATCCAGCGACCATTTTGTGTAAATATCAATTGTATTTGTGCCTACCTGTGCTCCAATCCGTGCTTCATCTCATATCAACAGTGCTCCTCCTCTTCATCATCTCATATCAACAGTGCTCCTCCTCTTCATCATCTCATGTGCTCTGAGACAAACTGTGTTACTCTTCATCTCTGCTTCAGAAGGTCCATCAGATGTAGGTCAAACACACACACACACACACACACACACACACACACACACACACACACACACACACTTAGCTGCTGTGTGTGAGGGTGTGTGTTGCAGCTTGTCTCCTCTCATCACACACACACACGTCATGTAGAGCAGTGAAGAAGAGGAATAACGTTTCCTGTTTCCAGTGATCAGATGTAAAGACTTCTTCATCCCTCAGTGAGCAACGGGAACCTTCACAGATGAGGGTCACAGCTGTCCCTCAGGGCCTCACAGTTATCACACTCATTACTCTGACCTCTGATTGGCCCACAGTTCCCAGTAAACCCAGTCTGACCTGTGGGGGGTTATCTGGCTGTCACAGCGTTTCCTGGAGGGACGGGACACTCTGCAGTCAGCCGGGTCATGAATGAACCCGGGAGGTGAACACACGCTGAGGACATGGACCAGAGTTGCATGTACCAACCAACAGAACCACAGAGGATGTCGTTCCACTGCCCTCCACTCAGTCTGCACACAGCTGGAGTATAAGAACAGCTGCATCAGGATGCTGTTTGTTGCCTTCAGCTCAGCATTCAACACAATCTCACCGTGAAGCTGACTGGAAACTAAACACTCATCTGGATACTGGACTTCCTCTCAAGCAGAGCCCAGACAGTTCTGATTGGCTGTCACACCTCCTCTACCTTAGTGCTCAACACCAGAGCCTCGCAGAGCTGTGAGCTCTGCCCCCTGCTGTTCACTCTGTACACCATGACTGCACTCCAGACATCAGGACGACTCTTAGTGAAGTATGAGGACAAACCATCGTCATGATGGTGGTGGTGTCGTCTGATGATAGTGGTGGTGGAGCTGAGGTGGAGCAGGTGAACAATGTCAGGTTCCTGAGAATCAACATCACAGATCATCTTGCTGCCGCCTGACGACAGATACAAAAGTATCTGCTGCCGCCTGACGACAGATACAAAAGTATCTGCTGCCGCCTGACGACAGATACAAAAGTATCTGCTGACGACAGATACAAAAGTATCTGCTGCCGCCTGACGACAGATACAAAAGTATCTGCTGACGACAGATACAGATGTATCTGCTGATGACAGATACAGAAGTATCTGCTGCCATGTGGCAGGAGATCTAGACCATCAGACTACAGAGCAGCTTCAGTCATCAGACTCATGAACTCATCCTCAACACTCCACACAGATCAGTTTGTTTTTGTTTTGTCTTGTTTTTCTCGTCCGTCGCTCAAACACATAATGAACCTTGTAACACACATGTTGTATCAGACAGGAAGTGAGCTGCTCTGACTCTGTTGGTTCTCTTCCTGTTTAAGATTTTCATATCAACAAACTGTTGTTCCGATGTGACTGAAGTCATGTCCTCAGGATATTGAATAAGGGACATAAGCAGATGTGTTTTAAGGCTCTGAGGATTTTCTCAGAATATGTTGACACCTGTCACAGGTGTTGTGGTTCTTACAGTCTGCAGTAAGACAATGAGACAAATAAACTACACACAGACAAACGGATGTGTGAGAGAGAATTGTCTGTGTGTTGTACTACAACAAAAACATACAACACTGGGGCCACAGAGCAGAAATGACATGTACTGTTGTTATTACTAACACTTAAAGGGAGTCACTGCCTCCTCTTCATCCTTCTCTCTGCTCTGGTTAACTGGTTACTGTGGAGTCCTGCCTCCTCTTCCTCCTCTTCATCAGTGCTGTCTCTCTGTCTTGTTTCAGAGTCTCGTGGTCAGAAGAACAGTCTACAGACGGCTCACAACCTCCTGCAGGAGGAGGTGGCTCGAGCTGAGGAGTACTCTGAGGTAAAAACTGCTCTCCTCCTTCTCCTCCTCTTCCTCCTCTTCCTCCCCCTACTTATCCTCCTCCTGTTCCTCCTCTACCTCCCCCCCTCCTCCTCCTCCTTCTCTTCCTCCTCTACCTCCTCTTCTTCCTCTTCCTACTCTTCCTCCTCCTCCTTCTCTTCTTCCTCCTCGTCTTCCTCTTCCACCTTAATGCTGCTGCAGTCAATCAAACATGTTTGATCCTGATCATAAATATCTGCTCATCAGGTCATTAAATGTCTTTACGAACCAGCAAATATTTACTATTTCATACTGAAATGTTTTTGTTCTGACTTCTGAAAGAGCTGTACGTTAGAGCTGTACGTTAGAGCTGTATATTAGAGCTGTACGTTAGAGCTTTATGTTAGAGCTGTACGCTAGAGCTGTACGTTAGAGCTGTATGTTAGAGCTGTACGTTAGAGCTGTACGTTAGAGCTGTATGTTAGAGCTGTACGTTAGAGCTTTATGTTAGAGCTGTACGTTAGAGCTGTACGTTAGAGCTGTACGTTAGAGCTGTACGTTAGAGCTGTATATTAGAGCTGTACGTTAGAGCTTTATGTTAGAGCTGTACGTTAGAGCTGTACGTTAGAGCTTTATGTTAGAGCTGTACGTTAGAGCTGTACGTTAGAGCTTTATGTTAGAGCTGTATGTTAGAGCTGTACGTTAGAGCTGTACGTTAGAGCTGTATGTTAGAGCTGTACGTTAGAGCTGTATGTTAGAGCTGTACGTTAGAGCTTTATGTTAGAGCTGTATGTTAGAGCTTTATGTTAGAGCTATATGTTAGAGCTTTACGTTAGAGCTGTACGTTAGAGCTGTACGTTAGAGCTGTATATTAGAGCTGTACGTTAGAGCTGTATGTTAGAGCTGTACGTTAGAGCTTTATGTTAGAGCTGTACGTTAGAGCTGTACGTTAGAGCTGTATGTTAGAGCTTTATATTAGAGCTGTATGTTAGAGCTTTATGTTAGAGCTGTAAGTTAGAGCTTTATGTTAGAGCTGTAAGTTAGAGCTTTTTGTTAGAGCTGTAAGTTAGAGCTTTATGTTAGAGCTGTACGTTAGAGCTGTACGTTAGAGCTGTACGTTAGAGCTTTATGTTAGAGCTGTATGTTAGAGCTTTATGTTAGAGCTATATGTTAGAGCTTTATGTTAGAGCTGTATGTTAGAGCTGTACGTTAGAGCTGTACGTTAGAGCTGTACGTTAGAGCTGTACGTTAGAGCTTTATGTTAGAGCTGTACGTTAGAGCTTTATGTTAGAGCTGTATGTTAGAGCTGTAAGTTAGAGCTGTACGTTAGAGCTTTATGTTAGAGCTGTACGTTAGAGCTTTATGTTAGAGCTGTACGTTAGAGCTGTATGTTAGAGCTTTATATTAGAGCTGTAAGTTAGAGCTTTATGTTAGAGCTGTAAGTTAGAGCTGTACGTTAGAGCTTTATGTTAGAGCTGTACGTTAGAGCTGTATGTTAGAGCTGTACGTTAGAGCTGTATGTTAGAGCTGTACGTTAGAGCTTTATGTTAGAGCTGTACGTTAGAGCTGTACGTTAGAGCTGTATGTTAGAGCTTTATGTTAGAGCTGTAAGTTAGAGCTTTATGTTAGAGCTGTAAGTTAGAGCTGTACGTTAGAGCTTTATGTTAGAGCTGTAGGTTAGAGCTGTAGATGACTCAAGTCTTCTTCTTGACTGCACACATCAACAAACATCTCTTCCTCTCAGGTCACTGCACTACACTGTGCACAGAGCTGTAACATTATGATGTATATTAACAATAATAATTTATAATGATTTATTTATGTAAACAGCACAACAACCAGGATTAAAACATTTCAGGAGGCAAATAACATCAGACATACACACAATCAGAATCAGAATTCCTTAGTCCCTTCCCACTCCCATAAACAGGGACATTTGTGCGTCACAGCAGCCAAAGAACAGTTCAATATAACAATAAACAATAATCATAGTAAAAAATGAACAATATAATAAAAAGGTAAGAAGAAGAGCTAGAGCAGAAATAGAAATAGACTTGTACATACATAATACATACAAATATATATATGTATATATATATACATACACACACACACATACACAAACACACACATATATGTATGTATGTATATATGTGTATATATACACACACATATGTGTGTATATATACACATACATACATATATATATATATCTGTCTTTAATATCTTCTGGTTCTGAATCAATACACAGATAAATGTCTCTCTGATGATTTCCTCTCAGACAATCATCTCTTCAATAATCAACTCCTCATGACTGTTACAGTGAATTGATCAGTTTCTCAGCTGTATTCAGTCATGACTACATGTTTCTCCTGGTGTCAGACAGAATGCTTCTTCCTGAGTCGCCTGAAGTCAAAAAGGCGTCTTTATGAACACAGATTCCTCTTCAGGTATCGACATGAACATACATCTGATGAAAGACGCTGAACTTTAGCTTGTTGTGTGAAGACTGAGGCTCACAGTGGTTTAAATCAGCCTGCAGCCTCTAAACTGAGCAGCTTTGATTGAATCAGTTCAGATCTGAGCTGAACTGAGGCCACACAGAAAGGTGTCAGCTTCAGCTGTAACTCAGCTGCACCTTCCTGCAGGGTCTGATGTGTTCAGGGTCTGGTGTGTTCAGGGACTGGTGTGTTCAGGGACTGGTGTGTTCAGGGAAAACACTGAGTGTAAACTGACCAAACTGTAAATAACAGCTTCCTCTTTAATCACAAGAGGCTTTGAAACAATCACATAAATAAAACTTCAGTCAGAGGTCACCTCACAGCCACACTGACATCCTGTTAACACACACACACACACACACACACACACACACAGAGACATCACACAGGTTTAAAGCTCTGCCAAATACTGGAGTGTTAGTCACTAAGTTGTAGCCATTAGCTGTTAGCCATTAGCTCTTAGCCGTTAGCTGTGTGAAACAGTGAAATCCTGTGTTTGTCAAACTGCTCCAGAGTTCATGTATAAACTGATGAAATCCTCTTCATCCTGACCTCCCTCTGTGACTCGTCTCATGTCGTTTGTTTGTGTTCCCGTCTTCACAGGAGCTGCTGGAGAAGTTCATGGAGGGAAACGTGGGCCTGGAGGAGTTCCTGGAGTCCTTCCAAAGCTCCAGGAAGACGTATCATATCCGCCGGGCTCAGGCTGAGAAGATGCAGGAGGTCTCCCAGGCCAGGAGGCAGCCGGATAAATCCAGGAGAGCCGAGGAGAGTGAAGTCCCGGAGGAGAAGACGGACTCGGATCAGAACCAGGAGCCTCAGAGGCCCAACGGCTTCGTGGCTCAGGGACCTCTCAGAGTGTTCCAGGTACGATATGGCCTCACACCAGCCATCCTCCTCCCACATTACCCCCTGTCTCCCCCTGCCTCGGCCCCAGGATATCAAAGCAGTACCCCACCACCAGAACCAGGTCAGACCCACATCCTGAGCCCCAGCAGCCCACTGCCAGGACACGGCCATCCCGTAGGCCTCAGGGTCATCGGACAGTTACCGGGCGGCTGGCCAGCTAACGGGCGGCCGGTCAGAGTCCAGCAGCTGTACAGGCCGAACCCTCAACAACCTGAACCGCCGTACCGATAAGAACCAGGACTAGGACCAGGAGAAGGAGGAGGAGGAGGAGGAGGAGGAGGACGAAGATTCTGAGAGGTCTCCTAACATGGAACCAAACAGAAGCTGTCACTATCATGTAAGCACAGACTGATCCAGAATCAGCAGACCACAGACGTCCGATTCTGTTTCTATCCATGAACTCAAATGTTACAGAGAGACAGAGACAGACGGACCGGGCCCGGGCGGGCTCTGATAGGCCGACTCGTTAAGACTCATTAACTTATCAAACATTTTATCTCTCCTGATTCTGTGTCTGGTCTGTTTAAATCCACCGAACCGGCTTTTGTCACAATGAGACTCTTCCTGTGTTGTGATGCTCATGTGGATCCCTGAAGGTGAATCTGGGTCCAGATCAGAAGTGGAGCCTCAGTCAGTCATATGAAAGCTGCTCAGCTGCTCATGAAGCCAGAACAGTTTTACTCTGATAGATCTTCCACATGGCCTCCTGGTGATGCGGCCCACAGAGCGCGCCCACTAGAGACTAAACTTCCTGTTTAGCTCTCTGCTAACTGGAATGAGGATGAAATGAGGCGCGGATGTTCAGACTGTCCAGATGTTATCGGACAGAATGGATCCAATCATCTACAGCTGCCTCTCTCACAGTGTTACAGACGTGTTCATTGTGTGTGTGACCACTGAGTCAAATGGCCTCAGAGCCCGGCACTGTTCTGGAGACGTGGACGCTGCGCTGCTCTCTCATTCATGACATTCATTATGTTTCACTCAGGAGCAGCTGAGTCATTGTGCCACCTGGTGGTTACGTTCAGAATTACAGATGTGATATTTGGCTAAATATGAAACCAGTTCAACATCGACCAGCCTTTTTAAATCAAACTGTGTGTTTGTGACGTGTGGAGCAGCTAACAGAGCATGAATGTTAGCTCATTGTTAGCATCATCAAACTCCGTGGTTCAGATTCAGTGGGTGGATTTGATGATGTAATGCTCCTGAACCTGTCATGACAGTTGTTATTATTTTTAATATTATTATTTTTTATACTGTACACGGAGCATCAGTAATAAACAGGGTCTCATTGTTCATTCATACAGACGGACTGAATGAATGATGATCAATAAAACAGTTTCGTATGAACTCTGATTATTTCTTATCTTCATACTGGATCACTGCAGAGTGGAACAGAACCAGAGCAGCTGGTGTTTATTAATAACCTGTCAGTATTATCTGTAGCGTCATGTGTGATCACTTAAAGCTGTCTGCCTTCATGTGGAGCGCCACACATTTATTTATTCATGTAAATCCTATTTTAAATGGCTGACTTCAAAGCCTGCTGTTTATGAGGAGCCGTTTTTATTTCTGAGCTGCAGAGTTTAATCTGTTGAGCCACAGACGAGAGAAGCTGAAAGTCATTTCAATAGAAGGAGCTTTAAGACGAATGAGACTCGTTTTTCCCTCATTGTTCCTCCTCTGGGAGGTGGTTCTGATGCTTCTGCTCATCAGGAACCATTTAAGTTCATGTTTATGACATGAAACAGCCTTTTTCAGGCCAGCGCCTGGTTACATAAAGAAAAATGTAGAAGTAATTTATGAAGAAAGAGTCTAATTTATTCTGCATCATTTCATGGAAATTCACTGAAAGTGTGTAGATTAATTTCAGGTTCCGATGGTCTCATTAAAGGGTAGTGCTGAGATCTGTGACGTCAGCTGCATCAGGTGGCAGCAGATCCAAAATCTCTAAGTAAAAATAATATTTGCTTTTATATCTTCAGCTTTGGTCTCTTCTGAGATCTGAGAGGTCAGATTGGACTCACACGAGGCAATCTGTATCGTGCCCAGCCACGTTTGTCCCCCAAAGTCCAGTTTGTTTGACTAGTGTGAGCGCTCGGTACTGTGCTCGAACACTGTACACTTCCTCGGCCCTGGGTACAGGGGTACACAACGTGGACATGAAGGATAATGATGCGTATTACGCGTCTTGCATAATCAAGAAATCCAGGAGTGTGAGAGGCCGTGTATGACCAGAACCACACAAAGTCAGTCAGTAAAGTCATGTTGTGCTGCGACGTGATGACGTACGTACAAGACCTAACAGTGCTCAGGCCCGGTTGCGGCCGGAGCAATGCGAGTGCAGGACAGCAGGGGGAGGAGGGATAGTTGTGCTTCGGTACGGTACAGAACAACTGGGCCAAGTGAGAGCTCTCCCCGTCTTTCAGCCCTTCACATGTTACCCATCAGTCCTGAATGATCGGATCAGACATGCGGCTGTTTGTGGCAGTATAATGAATTAATGAGCTTCATAGCTATTTTACTTTTAATATTATGTCAAGCTAGAAACAGGAGACGCTTAGCTTAGCTTAGCATAGAGACTGGAAACAGGGCAACTGCTACCCTAGCTTAGCATAAAGACTGGAAACAGGGAAACTGCTAGCCTGTCTCTGTAGAGTCACTAGTTAACATGTTGGATCTTGCTGGTTAAATCGGGTTACATGCTGGCATTCCGACATCCTAAAATTCCGACATCCCAAAATTCCGACATCCCAAAATTCCGACATACGAACGTTCCGCCATTCCGACAAAGTTTCGTCCCGGCATTCCGACAACACTAACCCTAACCTTAACCCTTTTAAAAGATGTGTTGGAATGGCAACACGTTTAAAAAACGAAAAAATACCGCCATTCCGACCTTAGGTGGAAAAATTTGTCGGAATGGTGGGACGTTTAATTAAAGGCATAAGTGTTGCCATTCCGACAATTAGGGCCTCATGTCGGAATGGCAACATGTCGGAATGGCAGTTGCCGCCCGTTAAATCGTCAGAGGTGGAAAAACATTACGTTGTTTAACAGGAAGTGATGTAACATGTAACTTCCTGGAGTGTCAGGCAGTCATTAGCAAACCACCAATAAACCTCAAAGAAGAAGAAAAAAAATTAGTCGGCTCCTCAGCATCGACGAGAGAAAATGACAAGACTCCAGGAAGTTACCACTGCCTGGAGGGGAGCCAAGCTAACTTTTTCCGGTCTTTATGTAAAGCTAAGCTAAGCTAAGCTAACTGGCTGTTAGCTCCAGAGGTACAGAATGAGAGTGGTATCAGTCAAAGTGATCAACATGTCACTATTTGAACCTTAAACAGTGGATGTAACTGGGCGCTGGCTCCAAACACACATGCAGTTCAGTTTCCTCTCAGGGTCTCAGCTGCTCCACCTATAGGACAGGTGGATCGACAGGGTCAGACGATGGTCCACCTATAGGAAAGGTGGACCCTGTTCCAGGTGTGTGCACAGACACACTGTGACCATGACTCACCTCAGATGTTCCTGTGTTGTTTTTGTCATTCGTGTGTTGAGTCTGAAACATCCAACGGTCCAACAGACTCTGATTAATACGTGACTGAAGTTTTGTGTCTGACATGTTGAAATGTAAAGTTGTTCCTGAGCTTCTGTTTGTAGACGATCCAGAACAGAACATTGTTTCTATATGCTTTAAATATCTGAGGCTGAAACATGTCACATGATCTGAACGCAGCGTCTCAGACGAGTCGAGGCTGCAAGCGTTCCTTCAGATGATGATGATGATGATGATGATGTCAAAGCCGATCAGCACTGCGCTGACTGAAGATGAGCTAATAATACCCATCAGCTCATGACTGTATGGACTGTATGTGACTGTCAGAATAAAAGCACAGATGAAGGAAGGGAACACGAACGGGACCTCTGACCTGATCATACAGACAACGTGATGCTGACTCTCTGACTGAACTGCAGCAGGCTCATGAACAAACTGTTCTGGATTATAACAAGATGCTTCAGTTGTTTGTACTCAATGATTTGCATGAGAAAGAGGAGGAGCCAGTCTGGTTCAGCCCAAACAAAGACTGAGGAAGAGAAAACGCTCTGTGTCTGTTTGTAACAGCAGAATATTTAAAGTCTCTCATCTTCTACACTTTCTGTCTCTTCAGATGTTTCTTTGAGTCTTTGTGCTGCTGAGCTCCACAATCGGAAGACATTTAAATTAATATATTCTATATATTTACATTAAATATATTCTATATATTTATACTGTGCAGCCTGAAGCAGCTCGTCACGTCACTTTAGGTTCACAGAAGAAGTGTTTCATGAGGAAGTTGAAGCTCTGATCTCACTGGGAGCAGGTGTGAGACTGAAGGTCACTGCTTCATATCACCGGTCCAGCTGTGGCACACAACGATGACATCATCAAGTGTCAGGGAGGTAAGCGTCACCATGGAAACATCATCTGTTCTTTAATAAAAACACAAAAAATGTCTGATTTCAGGTCTGAACACCAGACTGAAGACTGATGATTGATGAGAGTTAGTTTCTCCTGAAATCATGTTCAATATCAAAATACATGTAGAGTGTGTGTGTGTGTGTGTGTGTGTGTGTGTGCGCGTGTGCGTGAGTGTGAGTGTCTTGTCTTCAGTCAGAAGAAACGATTGGCGTCAGTTTTTAAATCTTCAGACGTTCAAACACTCAAGTAATGATAATAATAATGATAATAATAATAATGATAATAATAACAATAATAATAATGACAATGTCTCTCTTTATGTTATACTTGTATTTATTTTATATTTAGCTTATTAAAGCTTCATTAATCAGTGTTTTAATCAGCTGTTGGATGTGTTGACATCGTGGTTCCCAGGAGAACAGTGACTCTTCTGTAAGATGACTGCAGCTCATTTTATATCTTTATTAATGCAACATGTTTCCTCTCAACATGTTGCATGTTGTGTGTGTGTAGGGAAAATGGGGTTCTTTAAAAATGAAAGCAGTAATTACATCAACCACATCACGTTTCCTCTCAGCCTCTTATTATAAACAGGCTGATGTACTACATGTGGTACATGCTCTTATAGTACATGTACCACATGTACTACATGTACTATAAGAGCATGTACCGCATGTAGTACATGTAGTACATGTACCACTCACTATGACTCTCTGCTGCTTTGACACAGTCCAGCATGATTACCAGGTGTTGTCTAACTGCAGTGCATCATGGGAAAAGTTTGAAGCTCCTCAGACATCAGTGAGCACATTAAAGACCGTCTGCTGGCAGATCTGGGACAGTCTGAACACAGAGATGGTTTATTTCTGCTGCATTAATTGTTTATAATAATATTTGTATGTTAAGGATCACAGAAGCTCTCTGTTGCCCTCTGGTGGTCACAGTTATTATGACTGTGACTTGAGACGGACGGAGAGGACAGATGAGACATCACAGTCCTCTCTGTCTCTTTAATACTGACATTAATAACACTCTGCACACAACATAAGTATCTTCAAAATGTACTCAAAGTACCCAAAGTAAAAGTACTCATTATACCAAACGGTAATATACTTTATATGATTGATTATGAATGTGTTCATTCTGCTGCAGAGCTAAATCTATAATAACATGGTTACTTAGTGATTTATATTCTGTGTTAACAATCACAATCAACAAAGTAATTAGAAACTAAAAGTAAAGATATAAATGTTATGGAGTAAAAACTACAATAGACCCCTCTGAATTGTAGTGGAGTAGAAGTATAAGTAGTATAAAATGGAAATACACGAGTAAAGTACCTCAAAAATGTACATAAGAGCATTACCTGAGTAAATGTACTTAGTTACTTTCTACCACTGAAAGGTACAAATACTCCATCAGTAGTTCTGCATTTAAACTACAAGTACAAGTATATTTTTAACAAAATGTACTCGTTCTGCAGTGTTTTATATATTTTAATATTTAGACTACTTTGGACTGCAACAACAATCATTCATCATCAGTTAATCCATTATTTTCTGGATTAATCGATCAATTGTTTGGTATTTAAAATATCAGAAATATAAAACCTTCAGCTATACTTCTCAAACTTCTGTTGTTTCATAAAAGACCAGAAAATATTCACATCTGAGAGGCTGAAATCAATTGAAGTGATCAAAACAATAATTCATTATCAAAACAGTTGGCAATTAATCAAATCTATAATTGATTCCTTAATATGTTGTTTGGTTGGTTTAAACTATAAAAATGGATCATTTTATATGTAACATATAGTTTATTATATCTGCTCCATTACCCAACAGCCAACAGCTAACAGCTAGCTCTCTATTCAGCTAACAGCTAGAAGCGCTTCTGAATTCATGCTTACATGAGATGTCACAATGTGGAGCCTGGAGGCTGATCTGTGCAGCGTCCTGTTGGCCTGTAAGTCTAATCTTGATCTCTTGTTTTCATCCAGCCTTCGTTAGATTTTGGACCTTGTTTGCCTGCCGGGGTTTTTGAATCTTTGTTTTTCTGCCTCCTGAGTCGTGTGTTTGGGTCGGACCCCCCTACAATGGACCGTACCATTCTGAACCTTGATGGTCGAACGTTTTGTCTGTGACTCGTCCTCATGGCTGTGACTCAGGTTAGGGTTTGTGGATGAATGAATGAAGCTGCTGTTTGTCTGCAGTGTGGTGACAGTATAAACTACCTCACATTTATAGTGATGATGCTGATTCTGATATTAAATGTTCAGAACATACAAACACGTAAAGATCAAACAATAAATCAAAAGTGTGTAAAAAGTTTTATTAAAACTACGGATGTTATTTTCCCTGAGAACAAGTTTCAGTCTGATCTACAAACTGTCGACTGCTCACAAATAAAATCATTAATTAAAAATGCTCACAGTTTCCTAATAAAGACAAACAACATGACGAATAAACGTCAAACGAGCTCAGTAAGTGTTTTAGTAGAATAAAGAGAAAACTGTCCCACTTCTTCTAGTTTTCATTAGAAACGGCTCAGGCTTTAATCTCCTCATGGAGTCCCCACTGTGGCCCAACACCAACACTAACCCTCCACAGTATGACTCCTTTCATTTCTATACTTCAGCCCCTCTTTGTCCCTCTGACACACATCCAGTCCTGAAGGTGCTTTGACTGTAACGAGCTGCTGATGCAGAGCTGAACTGTCTCATGTCTGAATTTTATCCACTCAGTTTAATAACGTTGCGCTTCACTCTGAGATCGAGTTTCTTTAACCGCTCACATTTTCGTGACGTCCACAGAGTCGTGGATGTCGATTACCTGGAAGCCCAGGTTGTCGATGCCCCCCTTCTCCTGGTTGTTGTGTTTCCTCTGGTCCGAGTCCGTCTCGAAGCAGTGGACGCAGTGCGGCGTGGTGACCCAAACACTTTTTGAAAAGTTTGAGAAATCCACGCGGTACTTCCCCGTCTTGGTGCGAGAGATGATGGGCAGGAAGCTGTATCCCCACTTGATTTCCTGAGGGACGTAGGAGGTTCGGACCTGACAGGCGGAGCTGGTCGACTCGGCCATCCCGTCCAAAAAGACGACCAGCTCGAAGTCCTGCTGCGGCAGAGAGTCGGCTGACAGCTCGTAGAATGGACTGGATGCGTTGATCACATGGTACAGAGTCAGAGGACAAACAAAGAACAAGTTATCTTTGCCGGCGTCGACCATGAAGTCGATGTCCACCTGGTCCAGGATGATGGTCTCTCCGTCTGCTGTGGTGGTTGTCCTCAGCAGCTTGCCGTATATCTGGCTGCCGATCAATAAGGTCTTTCGAAGGTTGGCGACTCTGATGAGGAGACAAAGACTTCCTTTCTTTAAGCAGATGACGGCCGTGTCGCTGAAGGTCACCGTCTTTGCTCGTTTTTTGGGTAAGGAGATCTTGGCCAGGATGACGCCGCACATGAAGCAGTTGATGAAGACACCGATCAGAGATTGGACGATGATCAGAGCCACGGTGCCGGCACAGTGTCCAGTCAGAGCCCGGCCTCCGTAGCCAATGGTGGTCTGGGTCTCCAGGGAGTAGAGGAAGGCCGTGGTGAGGCCGTTAACATTGTCGACACACTGGACGTGTCCGTCTGTGCGGTTCTGTCCCATCAGGTCTCCGTTGCTTTTGGCGATCCAGTACCACAGCAGGCTGAAGATGAACCAGCTGCCGGTGAATGACGCCACGAACAGGAGCAGAACGAAGCGCCAGCGGATCTCCACAAAGGTGGTCCAGAAGTCCAACAGGTACGCAAAGTGATTACTGTACTCGATGTTCCCAAACTCGATGTTGCAGCGACCGTCTTTGGTGACCAGACGAGATTTACGTGTTCGGTGAGCAGCTGGCTGGAGGTGACCCTGGAGCAGCTGGAACATCCTGGAGCTGGACAGGACCAAAGAACCATTAGTGTTCATGTAGTTGACAACAGGAAGTCATCAGATTTCATCAAATCACACTGAAAGAGCTTCACAGCCGGACCTGAAACTGTGTCCTCTGATAAGAGAACAGCTGGTTGAGCCTGGAACAAATCAATATGTTCACGTTTGATTATTATTGGATGATTCATCTTAACAAGCGCACACATAAAAACTAATGTTGGCTGTGTTGAGTCCGTTTCCTAAACTATTAGTGTGTCCACTTCCAGTCCAGTACACGTCTGATATTCTGAAATGAGGCGGTTCTGTTTTCTCTTATTTGTTGCTTTGTCAGCAGGATTACACAAAAACTAGAGAACAGATCTCCTCTAAACTTGGATGGAGGACGGACTCGGTCCAGAATAGACCTCATTAACTAGTGCTGATCCAGATAAAGAGACGGATCCAGGAGTTCTTTCTCTCGTGCTTTAACATCGTGAGAAAGAAAGAGGATTCATGGGTGAGATGAAAAATATCAGGTTCATTTAGGCGGCTGGTGTCTGTGATGATGTGTTATAATAATGATAATAATAATAATAGTTTATTAATTAAGATTTAATGACATGTGATGTCATCGTCTGATGATCAGAGGCATCTGTCGTCCTCTATAGGCTCAGACTATACATTATTAATGTGTGAGTGCTGGTACCAGTCGGTGCTGGTACCAGTCGGTGCTGTTAGTGTGCTGCAGCATGTGCTCACTGTGAGCTTATATAACTGCTGCTGATCTCACCTCAAACTGCTGAAACAAACTTTAAAAAGTTAATCAAACATGAAGAATAAACTTCTTTAAGATATAAAATTAAAATCGTGTTGTTATGATTGTTGTTGTTGATCTTCATCAGCTTCATGTTGGACTCAAACTGGACCTGCTGCTGTTCCTCGGTTATTAAACATGTTTCTCTCTGCTGTCGTCTTGTTTGTATTTTCTCTTATTGTCCCGTTGACGTCAGTAAAAACCGTTTGTCTGTCTGAGACTCAGCTGAAGACACGAACCGACGTCTGAAGACACGGGTACAATCATCAGCTGTGTATAAATCAAGTTGAGTTTAGACCTACCTGCTCAGTGATACCATGGGCCCAGAGTTCTTTCTTCAGACTCTTTTCTCCTGTGAGCAAGCGACCATGGAGGAAAGATTTTAATCCACAGTGAAATTTCTTAATCCCAGCCACATGCCACCATGTACACTGGCTGCATGGAGGCGGAGGAGGCAGAGCTCCATGCCTTCATCCCTGCAGCAGGACTGGACTCATGATGGTGCCGTCTGAACTGTGACCACGGAAATGTTCAGCTCCTGTGTGCAGCAGAAGGCAGATGCTAAAGGGACTGTACCGGTGGAGGCTGTACTGATGGAGGTTGTACTGGTGGAGGCTGTGGTTGTGGAGGTTGTACTGATGGAGGTTGTACTGGTGGAGGCTGTGGTGGTGGAGGCTGTACTGGTGGAGGCTGTACTGATGGACGTTGTACTGGTGGAGGCTGTGGTGGTGGAGGCTGTACTGGTGGAGGCTGTACTGATGGAGGTTGTACTGGTGGAGGCTGTGGTTGTGGAGGTTGTACTGATGGAGGTTGTACTGGTGGAGGCTGTAGTGGTGGAGGCTGTACTGATGGAGGCTGTACTGGTGGAGGCTGTAGTGGTGGAGGCTGTGGTGGTGGAGGCTGTAGTGGTGGAGGCTGTGGTGGTGGAGGTTGTACTGGTGGAGGCTGTGATGGTGGAGGCTGTAGTGGTGGAGGCTGTACTGGTGGAGGCTGTAGTGGTGGAGGCTGTACTGATGGAGGCTGTACTGGTGGAGGCTGTGGTGGTGGAGGCTGTACTGATGGAGGCTGTACTGGTGGAGGCTGTGGTGGTGGAGGCTGTACTGGTGGAGGCTGTGGTGGTGGAGGCTGTACTGATGGAGGCTGTACTGATGGAGGCTGTAGTGGTGGAGGCTGTGGTGGAGGCTGTGGTGGTGGAGGCTGTAGTGGTGGAGGCTGTGGTGGTGGAGGCTGTAGTGGTGGAGGCTGTACTGATGGAGGCTGTAGTGGTGGAGGCTGTGGTGATGGAGGCTGTAGTGGTGGAGGCTGTACTGGTGGAGGCTGTGGTGGTGGAGGCTGTAGTGGTGGAGGCTGTGGTGATGGAGGCTGTAGTGGTGGAGGCTCTGGTGGTGGAGGCTGTAGTGGTGGAGGCTGCTGCTTCATGCTGTTTTTGTTTTCAGCCAGAGAACTTTTGGATTTGAGGCGTCACAAAGACTTGTGGTCCCCTCCCCCTCCAACCTGCAGGCTGCCTCACATTAGCATCAGAATGACGAGCTGCTCAGGACCACTGTCAGTAACTAAGTAACTGTAACTTAAAGTATGAATGAATGAATGAATGAATGAATAAATGAAATGTATTGGTCACAACCAAAGGATAGGGGCGGAAGCCTCAGCTGATATATAGCCCCCCCTTTTCTTACATATCAATCAAAACAAGAAGCATATACATACCTACGTACAAACATATGCATCACAAATACACCTACACACACAGTACATGCTTAGATATATTATACATTCACATACATAGATACAAACATACATACATACATCTATTTTTTCACAAGTAGTTATAATTATAATACTCATTGCTCTCCATTGTTTGGTTACCCAGGAGCAAGTCTGTATTTATCTATCGTCATATCTTTGTACCTTTTTTTAAATATTAGCACATTCTTACTGTATTTTAGTTCATCAGGTAATGCTTTCCATAACTTCACGCCACAAACAGAAATGCACCTGCTTTTATATCTGTATTGTAGACGGGCTGTTTCCAATTTACTTTGTTTCTGAGGGCGTAACCCCCCCCTCTCTTTGAACATGGATTGTATGTTGGAAGGAAGCAGGTTATTTCTGGATTTGTACATGAGTAATGCAGTTTTCTGGTCTACCAAGTCTATGAATTTAAGTGTTTTTGTCTTTATAAATAGTGAATTGGTATGATCATAAAAACCAACATTATTTACTATTCTTATTGCTTTTTTTTGCACTGTGCATACTGTCTGTAGCGTAGTTTTTCAGGCATTACCCCATATCTCAACACAGTAAGTTAAATATGGCAGAATCAAGGTGCAGTAAAGGAGGTTCATAGATCTGAAGTTTAGAAGGTGTTTGACTTTGTTCATCACACCGATGCTTCTGGAAATTTTGGATCTGACTTGGTTCACCTGTGGTTTCCAACTGAATTTGTGGTCTATCCTTACTCCTAAAAATGTGTTTTCATATACTCTTTCTAGTTCCATCTCCTCTATCCTTAAGTTTACTTGAGTTGTTAAGTGGGTTTTGCGATTTCCAAAAATCATACATTTGTTTTTTTTCACATTCAAAGATAGCTTATTTGCATCAAACCACAATTTCAATTTACCTAATTCTACTGACACCTTCTCCATTAACCTCTGTAAACAGTCATCTGTACAGAAAATATTGGTGTCGTCAGCAAAAATTACATATTTTAAAATGTTGGACACATGACAGATGTTGTTTATATACATAATGAATAATTTTGGTCCAACTATTGAACCCTGCGGCACTCCACATGTAATATCTGCTGTCTAACGTAACCGTCTGTCTCCAGGCTGCTCAGGACCACTGTCAGTAACTAAGTAACTGTAACTTAGCCCTGTGTTACTGCCGAGGTGCCCTTGAGCAAGGCACCGAAACCTCCTGACATTGCAGCCCACTGCTCCTAGTTTGCAGTGTGTAGCTAGGTGTGTAAAGATAACTGACAAAATAAAGATTCTATTCTATGTTGCTAATGTGGCTCCTCCCAGTCTGTCTGGACTGTGTGTGTGTGTGTGTGTGTGTGTGTGTGTGTCAGGTTCTTGTGGTGACTTCATGGTTGAAGTGAAGCTACGGGAGACACGGTGAGCGGTGCTGACTCAGGCCTGTGTGAGCTGACCAATCAGAGGAGGGGGCCTTAAAGAGACAGGCACGTGTGAAGCTGAAAATGATCATCGCGTCTTCTTTAAAGGAAAAGTTCAACATTTTGTGAAATAAGCTCATATTTTTCTGAGTGTTGGAGTCGCGTCTGTTCACTCAGGGAGAGTTTTTTCATTCTGGCTGATATTTAGATGAGAAAATCGGAACCACTCTTATGTCTGTAAATATGTAGCCGTTGCCAACAGCATCTTAGCTTAGCTTAGCTGATGTTTAACTTGTCACGAGTGTGAGTGGATTTAAGTGTCACTTCAACAGAAACATTATTTAGCTTTTCACCAACACTCACTTTGATTTTTCTGTCTTTAAATGTTTGACTTGAATATCTGGGTCATCATCAGAGTGATCAGAATCTTTAACACTGAACTTCTACTTTCACATGAACCTCAGACATGAAGAACGTGCGAGGTTCATAAAACAAATCAAATAAACCTCGAGTTACTCAGTTAAAATTACATTTACTCGAGTACTCAAGTACAGTTCACAGTGCAGTTCAGAGTACTCAAGTACAGTTCAGAGTACAGTTCAGAGTACTTGAGTACAGTTCAGACCATCAGACGTCTTTAATATTCATGCAGCTCATTAATCACAGTATGAATCTTGAATTGGGCCGACATCAGCTGTTTTTATTAAGAACATGATATGAGTATTTTTACTGTGATTATTATTAATGATGGTTCAGTTACAGACGTCATCTACAGTGAAAACATGTTTAATTTAATCTCTTCACTTAAATACATTTAGTTTGGACTGAAACATGTTGATGCTTCATCTAAAAATATGAAAAAAAAAGGCTGCTGAACAACCAAAAACTGAAACACCTGAAACAACTGAAACACCTTAAAACAACTGGAAACACCTGAAACAACTGGAAACACCTGGAACACCTGAAAGAACTGAAAGAACTGAAAACACCTGAAACAACTGAAAACACCTGGAACACCTGAAACAACTGAAACACCTGAAACAACTGAAAGCACCTGGAACACCTGAAACAACTGGAAATTGTACAATTTTTAATACCCATATTTATTATTTATTGTTTGTAAATAAAAATACCAAACTGTTTATACTTACACTGTTCATATTATAAGTACAGTATACCAAGTTCATATTGTAGATACTATGTATATACGAGTTAAATTCTATTTCTTATCTCTTATTATATTGTTTATTTTTTTACTTTTTATTATTGTTTAAGTGTGACACTGTCCTTTGGCTGCTGTGACTAAGAAATTTCCACATTTGCGGGACAAATATAGGAATTCTGATTCTGAAAACACCTGAAACAACTGAAAACAACTGGAAACACCTGAAAAAACTGAAAACACCTGAAAAAACTGAAAACACCTGAAACAACTGAAAACAACTGGAAACACCTGAAACAACTGGAAACACCTGGAACACCTGAAAACAACTGGAAACACCTGAAACAACTGAAAACAACTGAAAACACCTGAAACAACTGAAAACACCTGGAACACCTGAAAAACCTGAAACAATTGAAACAACATATAAGGTGAAATATCTCGAAACCAAACAGAGCCCCTAACGCCGTTCACACGTCAATCACATGTCGTTCACACGTAGATCATGCGTCGTTCACGTGCCGTTAACACGTCGTCCGCGCGTCGATCACACGCTGATCACGTGTTGTTCACGCATCGATCACGCACCGTTCACACGTCGGTCAAGAGTCGATCACACGTCGATCATGCGCCGATCACACGCCGGTCACGTGTTCACGCACCGTTCACATGTCGATCATGCACCATTCAGACGTCGATCGCGCGCCGTTCACGCGTCGATCACACGTTGCTGACACATGATTCAACGATGTATGAACAACAACAAAGTACATTTACTCAAGTACTGTACTAAAGTATTTTTGTGAGGTAGTAACTGGTGACATTTTTACACATGAACAATCAGCTGATAAATGATGACGTATTGATAATATTGATTAATCTATCAGCAGTGTGAAGATTGACTTCATCATCGTGATCAAACAGATTCATTCAGTCAGGACAAAGTAACTGAGTATAGTTACTATCAGTGAGTAACAATCTTATCACAGGAAGAATAATCTTCATTAATATCAAAATAAGAGTTGTGATAAGGTGGCAACAGTGTGAATTAGACGAGTCCAGGTTCTGCTTCCTCTGGACGATGTTCCTCTCCATCATGGCCTTCTGGTCAGGACCGAGCAGCTGTCTGGTCCAGATGTGGACCAGTCGGTCTGGACTTTGAGAAGTCATGCTACATGTGATGTTCTCGATGTTCGGTTCTATACGATGTTCCTCTCCATCATGGGTTCCTGCGCCAGGATGCGCCTGAAGCCGAGTCTGCTCAGGTCCAGAGTTTGAAAGTTCCCGTCCAGGATGAGTTCTGCAACAGCTCGACCCACAGCAGGGGAGTGCTGCAGGCCATGACCACTAAACCCAGTCGCAAAGTACATGTTATTGATCAGAGGGTGGATACCGATGATCCCGTTCTGATCAAATGTGTTGTAGTCATAGTAACCAGCCCAGGCACTCGTCACCTGAGGGAGAAAGACAGAACATCAACATTAATCTGATCATTAGTACTGAGACTTATTGTCACTGAAGGTCCAATGTGTAGGACTCAGTGCCATCTAGTGATGAAGCTGTTCAACTACAACTTTTATCTGAAAACCATCAGCTGTGTGTGGTCCTGCTCAAGGTCCTGCTCACGGTCCTGACACTCTGCTGTATTAATGAAGTGGACCAACACTTGTTAAATAATAACCAGTCAGAGAAACAAAGAAAACTTTGTTACTGATCAATCATAGATCAATATATCTCATCTGTACCTTCAGTTTCTCAAAGGCTGGAACTCGATGAGCCAAACTGGGCCAAACTTTGTCTTCAAAGAATGGATGGTCCACGTCCAGGTTCCTGGTGTTGGGCTCCTCTGACTGAACCGACCCACAGGGAAGAAATACATCAACCTTTTATAATAATTGATAAAAATATCGATAAAACTCTATAAACTCTTGATTGTGATTGATTGAAGTATTGATGAAGCCGCCTCAGAGTGTGTCAGACCTCCTCTGGTGACCTCCCGGTGATGAAGTTTCCTCCTAACCCTTCTCGTCTGAAGTAAACTCCAGAATAATCAATGAGGAAGGGTGTGTCCAGACCTGGACCGTCAGGACAGTGGACCACATACACATACCTGAAACATGACATCATATAACACACTGTACACACACCTGATTCACACACAGGTACGATCATTTCCACGTCAGAGTGACATTCGAATATAATTCTGCTTCAGTCGAACCCGACGTCAGAACTGACCCGAGTCCTGTTTATTGATGAGCCTTCTGATCTGCTCTTGTATCATCAGTGTGTGTTTGAGTGGGTTCACGTCCTCACTGGGAGACCAGTGAAACCACTCACAGCCCAGTTTAACCAGTATGTTTCAAAATGGCCACATAAGAAGTAAAACCCTTCAAATTAAAGCAGTCGACACCGTTAACTGTTAGAACATTAACGAAGTGACCTGTAGGAGGCGCTGCGGCTCTCTAAAGGAAACGGCTCCTCAGTCGTTCATGTAAAAGAAAAACAACTTCAGTTAATGGACCTTTTTCGAGGTTCAACAGGAAGTGGAAGTCCAGCGATGGTGTTTTCAGGAGCGAAGCCCTTTCCCAACATGTCCACCAGTTTACCAGAAAACGCTCCGGCAGCGTTCACCACGATTGCACACTCAACGGGCTGATACTCCAGACTGTTAGGCATCTGTACCTGATCAATACATCAATGTTCAACAACACATACAAATCCAATCATATACATCAATATACTGTTACTACAGGTACTTTACTGAAGTACAACTACTAGTACTACAGGGTAAAAATACTCAAGTTGAAGTCCTGCATTCAAACCCTTCTTGAGCAAAAATACAAAGTACTGACATACTTAAAGTATCAGAGTAACAGTAATCAGAGTATTGTTGGTTGATGTCGAGCTGATTTGATTTACAGAAGTTTAGTTTATTTCAGATTAAAGATTTATTGTTTATGATTCTATTCAATGACCTGTTTATAAATAATAACTGTTATTTATGTTTACACAAATCAAAACAAACGATCAATCCAGACAACGAAATTAAATAACCTGACGACCACACAAACACGATAAATAGAAATAAACTAAATTATAATAAAATCATCACACACTGTTTCATATTAAAATCTTTGTGTAACTC
Organism: Pagrus pagrus; assembly: GCF_965226575.1. Lineage (NCBI taxonomy): Eukaryota > Metazoa > Chordata > Actinopteri > Spariformes > Sparidae > Pagrus > Pagrus pagrus. The sequence goes on along the minus strand of NC_140198.1, from coordinate 112,392 downwards.
AAGTAATCTGATACTTGTAGTGAAGTAGAAATACTTCTTTCTGACATGTAGTGGAGTAAAAATAAAAAGCAGCATTAAAGGGAAATACTTCAGTACAGTATTAAGAGTAAACGTACTCAGTTACTTTACTTACTTTGACAGATTGTATTCTCCTGACAGGAAGACGTTCACCGTCCGCCGTCGTCACCACGTTAGTCGAGTGTTTAAAATCTGTGGAGGAAATATTGATATCAGCCAATCAGAACTGATCAATAATTAATATTTATTTACACATTCACAACTGATCAATAATTGATATCAACGCTCCGTGGTAGCAGACTGTGTAAACCTGTTTGATGTTTTAACAGCATGTCAAGTAAAAACTAAACCAAACTACATTTAAAAAACACCCGTTTAAGTGAAAGAAAAGTTCAGTTTTATAATTCTGACTTAAAATGCTGTTAAATTCTGGAGGTCAGTTAACAGACCTGAGTCCTGTTTATTGATGAGCCTTCTGATCTGTTCTTGTATCATTAGACCTAACCCTAACCTTTAACAGAACAAACTCCAACAACATGTAAATATTATAAAATTGACTGATCACCATGTTTTAGTTACTTTACAGATTTACATTTTTACACACGAAACACATGAAGAGTTTATAAAACCTGATGTTGGCTGTGTGTGTTAGAGGAATGTGAAGCTCCAGTGAAATAAGTCACATTTTAACAGAAAGCTCCATCATGAGGTCAGTGGTCAGAACCAACCTGTGACCTCTCCACAGCACTGAAACACTCCCATAGAGACTGCTTTCCTCCTGAAGGCGTTCAGCAGAGTCCAGGGGTCGAACCAGCCCTCGTTTTCCAAACCTGAGACATTAAACAGTTATTGCTGTTAGTTAAATGTTCATATATCACATTTAAATGAATCAATACATTTAAACATCAACAGCAGCGTTCAGCCAAGTCCAACAGTCCAACCAGCCCTCGTTCTCCAAACCTGAGACACTGAACAGTTACTGTTGTTTCTACATTAAAACTTATTATTTCTTTTATTTGAACAGGGACAGTGCACAATAAAACATTAACCCTACATATAACAAGGAGAGATGCATTGCACCGGGTTTTAGCAAGTTGCTATTTTCCACCCGTAGTCCCTGGGCAGGTAGATGGAACATACAATAAATTAAAAACAGTTACTAAATTTACAAAGTTATGAATACACACATTCCCATAACACTAAAATTAAAACAATTCAAAACAAATTACCCCCCTCCCGCCAACTTTTATAAACAAATATACCCCCCATCGAATACACACACACACACGCTTACAAATGTCTACAAGTTTGCTGTGACAGCATCCAGCGTTTTGTGTGACATGAAAACGTTTTAAAATCTGCACATGTAATCAGCTCTGTTGGAAGTGTGTTCCATTGATTTGTGGCAACAAAAGAAAAAGATGATTTACCAAATGAAGTCCTGCGTTTAGGAATACTGCACTCTCCCCTAGTAACTGATCGTGTAGCTCTTGTTGTTTTTTCTGAGCAGAGTGTAACCATTTTTTTCAAAGGAGGAGCAGCAGCATTATGGATGATTTTAAACAGCAGGCATACATTTGTGTGCATTATTAGATTTTGAAGATTTAAAATACTGTATTTGGTGAGAATATGACACTTATATTTAGATAGTTACTGTTAATAAGTTAAATAGTTATCATTCCTACACAGAAACACGAGAACATATTATCAGTCTGATTGATTATACAGAAGTAGTGATTGATTATGACGTGCACTGACCGTATGAAGCGAGCACCACGCCGTCTGTATTGATCCATGGAAACTTGTCCTTCAGTTGAGTCGCAGACAGAAGACACACTTTTGCTCCAGCACTCCTGCAGGACAATCAATCAATCAATGATTGATCAATAACTGGACAGGAAGTGATTATCAGCTGTAGTGATGACTGACACCTCTGTATGCTGTAGTTCTCCTCCATGATGTGAGCCACCTGCTCACTGGCCAAGAACAGGTAACCCGACTGGTTGAACTGGAGGTCGATCGGGTCCTCGTTCAGCACGCCCAGGTGGTCCTGACACACAGGTAATCAATCACAGTTAATCAATGACAGCACGCCCAGGTGGTCCTGACAGGAAACACACAGGTGATCATAACATGGCTCAGCAGGACGTACATTGATGTTCCTCATGAAGTCTGCAGAAGCCAGAGACAGGTGGATGTTCTCAGGTAGAGAGAACTGCTGTCTGATCCCTCCAGCTGATAACACAGTGGAGGCCTGGGAGTACTGCACATGCACACACATGCATGAAAAACACACACACACACACACACACATTATTATTGTCACTGAGCTGCTGTGAACGTGAGCAACTCACTGACACTTGTTGTTCTTCTACAGTCCTGCATATACATGCTTTATCCAACCAAATATTTAATATATATATAAATACATATATTTATATATAGACACACACACAGAATGTTCTATTCGGTCCTCACCGTGGGGTCCTTCTCCACCACCACCACTCTGACGGCCCCTCGGACCCTCTCCTTCTGCTTCAGCCAGTAGGCGATGGACCAGCCCACCACCCCGCCTCCCACGATCACGATGTCGGCCCTCTCCGGTGGGAGGTTCGGGTTGACCTCCAGGGGGCTCCAGCTGCTCCCCGGCAGAGCATCCGCAGCCTTCTGCCTCATAGCTGCCAGCTGGGCTTCCAGATCTCATTCACAAAAACACAAACTTTACTCCTCTTCATCATTATTCGGCAGATATTCACCTACCACCAACTTCAGATATTTTCTAAAAATTTAGATACAAATCTACAATTCAGCCCATATAATAACTCACATATTTGAAAATATTTATACAGCTGACCTCCATCTCAATGGGCTAGCTTTAAATACCACTGTAAAAGTTTGCATTGCTAACCATCATGAACCTAACCATCATGACCCTAACCATCATGACCCTAACCCTAACCATCATGAACCTAACCCTCATGACCCTAACCCTAACCATCATGAACCTAACCCTCATGACCCTAACCATCATGACCCTAACCATCATGAACCTAACCATCATGACCCTAACCATCATGAACCTAACCATCATGACCCTAACCCTAACCATCATGAACCTAACCCTCATGAACCTAACCATCATGACCCTAACCATCATGAACCTAACCCTCATGACCCTAACCATCATGAACCTAACCCTCATGACCCTAACCCTCATGAACCTAACCCTCATGAACCTAACCCTCATGACCCTAACCCTCATGAACCTAACCCTCATGAACCTAACCATCATGACCCTAACCATCATGACCCTAACCCTAACCATCATGAACCTAACCATCATGACCCTAACCCTAACCATTATGAACCTAACCATCATGAACCTAACCCTCATGAACCTAACCATCATGACCCTAACCCTCATGACCCTAACCATCATGACCCTAACCCTAACCATCATGAACCTAACCATCATGACCCTAACCATCATGAACCTAACCATCATGACCCTAACCCTAACCATTATGAACCTAACCATCATGAACCTAACCATCATGACCCTAACCCTCATGACCCTAACCCTCATGACCCTAACCATCATGACCCTAACCCTAACCATCATGAACCTAACCCTAACCATTATGAACCTAACCATCATGAACCTAACCCTCATGACCCTAACCATTATGAACCTAACCATCATGAACCTAACCATCATGACCCTAACCCTCATGACCCTAACCCTCATGAACCTAACCATCATGACCCTAACCATCATGACCCTAACCCTAACCATCATGAACCTAACCATCATGACCCTAACCCTAACCATTATGAACCTAACCATCATGAACCTAACCCTCATGACCCTAACCATTATGAACCTAACCATCATGAACCTAACCATCATGACCCTAACCCTCATGAACCTAACCATCATGACCCTAACCCTCATGAACCTAACCCTCATGACCCTAACCCTAACCTTCGTAGCCCTAACCTTCGTAGCCCTAACCTTAATGGTAAACTGTCCTCATAACCCTAACATAACCCTCACCCGTTCATCAGACATTGAGTCTCATACATGAGGCTGTCATTAAATCATTAACTCATTCATGGAGCTGTGGACATGAAGCTCGTTAGCATTGAGTCCCCACCTTTGAAGAAGTCTCCCCGCAGAGCTGTGCCTGAGCTCAGGCTTTGATTTAACGGCCATGTATGAAGTCGAGTCTCCCGCCTGGACGTCAATAAAGCTCGAGCTGTGCGCACCTTCACGTGCAGCCTGCGCCACGTAGACATCCTGTACAACCACTACGTGAAAATTAACTACCGTGAGCTAGCGTTAGCTACCGTGAACTAGCGGTAGGTTGTCGTCCTGCTCAGTAAGCAGCAGCAGTGTGAACAGCCTGGTATGTCTCCTGTTGGAACGCGGCCACAGCTCGACCTGTAACATGACACTTCCGTCAAGTTAAACAACAAAGTGCCGCAGAGAAACACCGGGTCTGTTTCCTTCAAAATAAAAGCACACACTGTGATATGGCTCCACCGTGTGGCACTTACATGAACATGTTGTTCCTCTCGTGTATGAACAGTGTGAACAGCTAATAGAAGAATTCAACAGTCGTAAATTTCAGTGAAAGTAAAGATATGGTGATAAAATATTACTCTGTTGAAAGTCACCAATTTGAATAGTACTCGAGTAAAATTATTAAAGTACCTTAAAGTAATTGATCCATATATTTACATGTATGTATAAACTGTATACTGTGAGTCAGCTGATTATCACAATCACTGTTTTAATCTGAGCGATGATAAAATCAATTAATTTAAAAATGTGCTACTTTGGCTCTGATGCATCATGTAATCTGTAAAGTAGCTAGTAACTAAAGTGATCAAATAAATGTAATGGAGCAAAAAGTAGAATATTTTCCTCTTAAATGTGGTGCAATGGAAGTGTAAAGTAGCAGAAAATTGAAATAGTCAAGCACAGTACAAGTAAATGTACTGAGTTACATTATCTGACTGTGTGAACTGTGATTGTGTGTCTGTTGCCGAGGACACACACACTGTGTTTCAGCTGGTGTTTGCTGATTCTGACTGTCGTCGTAAGAAATCTTTTTATTTTGAAAAGTGCTCAGGAAGAGTAATTAACTTCCTGGAAACTTGATACATGGGCGAAAGAGGCAGTGGCTCGTCATATGACCTCAGAGATCCAATCAGAGGACAGAAAACCCAACTCTTTTAAAAGGTCATACGTGTTAAAACACATTGTGACTTTATGTCATCATGTTGTGATGTGACTGCAGTTGGTCACAAAGTGAACTTTTATTAAACTTCTGTAAACACATGAACCCAAACACAGACACAAAGTCAGAGCCAGTGTCCTCCTGCACTACAATATAATATAAGGAATATAATATAAGATACGGAATATAAAATAATATAAGGAATATAAAATAATATAAGGAATATAATACAAGGAATATCATATAATATAAGGAATATAAAATAATATAAGGAATATAATACAAGGAATATCATATAATATAAGGAATATAGTATATTATAAGGAATATATTATGATATAAGGAATATATTAGAGCAATACCTCAGTCCGTAGGGACTTGGCTTGGGGACTCCAAAGCCTCCACTTCGTTCAAGTCCCACTCGGACCAAAAAAAAGTATGATGTGGACTAGTAGTAGAGAATGCTAGTTCACATCCTGGGCATTGCCAGTGTGTGTGCCTGTGTGTAATGTGAGTGAAAAAAAAGATTTCCCTTGCGGGATTACAATTAAATTATAAGGAATATAACTGTTGATGTATTTGTTGAATGTTTTCAGTTCTGTGATGAGAACATGAAGTGATCAGTTTTCAATAATAAGGTCAGAGCCTGTTTTAAACTGAGTCCGTGTCCTCTAGCACTCATTTTAATATTTCACACACACTCACAGACGTCTTTGTTTCCTTCATTTGACTTTGTGATTATCAGGTTTCATTCAAATGTGCTTCGTCCTCTACAGCTGCTCATGAAGTGAAACTGTCCTCTGTTACTGTACGTCCTCTATCAGGGCCTCAATCCATCAAAGACAATAATATCAACCAGACCAGAGGGGATTTCTGCTGCCCCACTGCATCTGTCCACACACACACACACACACACACACACACACAGATGTATGTGGGCAGATTTATGACTAAAAACAGGTTTTTACACATTAAATGTTGTTTAACAGGAGATTGTTTAGTTTGAAGCAGTTTGATGAATGATGTGATGAAGATGATAGTGATGAAGATGTCTGGTCTGTGTTTTTAAACATCAGTTTATGATTATCAGACTAATAACGAGCTGGCAGCTGATATAATTAATATAAGGAATATAATATAATATAAGGAATATAGTATCATATAAGGAATATAATGTAATATAAGGAATATAATATAATATAAGGAATATAATGTAATATAGGGAATATAATATAATATAAGGAATACAATGTAATATAAGGAATACAATGTAATATAAGGAATATAATATAATATAAAGAATATAATATAAGGAATATAACTGTTGATGTATTTGTTGAATATTTTCAGTTCTGTGATGAGAACATACGCACAAACAACAGTCAGAGCCTTCCACCCAGCTACCTGCAGTCGCATGGAGGCGACCCTCTCATCCCTCAGGGAGAACTCCAACACAGTGGCGCTCAGCTGGGAGCTTGTGAGTATCCCCACACCCGCCCAGCGCCTCTCACCCTGGGCAACTCTGGAAAAGGAGAGAGTCCAGCCCCTCTTAAGGAGTTTGGTTCCAGAACCGGTGCTGTTCGTGGAGGTGAGCCCAACTGGTTCCTTCCCCACCAGAGAGGTGACATTCCACGTACCAAGAGCCAGTCTGCGAAGCCGGGGGTCAGGACGCCCAGGTCCCCCCCTTCACCTGCTGCCCAATGTACATAGCACCCGACCCCATCGATCTCCCCTGCGGGTGGTGAGTCCACAGGGGCGCGGCCCCACGTTATTCTTTCAGGCTGAGCCGGGCCGGGCCCCATGGGCCAAGGCCTGGCCACCAGACGCTCGCTGGCAAGCTCCACCCCCGGGTCTGGCTCCAGGGGAGGGCCCCTGTGCCCCCATACTGGGCGAGGTACTTCTTGCCTATAACTGCCGATTCATAGGGTCATTTTGAACCGCTCTTAGTCTGGTCCCTCCCCTGAGACCAATTTGCCTTGGGAGACCCTACCAGGAGCTAATGCCCCAGACAACATAGCTCCCAGGATCACAGGGACACACAAACCCCTCCACCACGATAAGGTGGCGATTCTTCGGAGTAGTGAGTTCCACCTGTTAGCTAATCTGCGCTAACCTGTTAGCATGGCTTTCATTAAAGCAACAATGAGTAAGTTGCTGGAGGAAGATGGTTGGTTGTTGAGTCTCATCCTCAGGTCGTCTGACGCTGTGGGTCCAGCCTCAGCACAATATATACAAACAACTATCTTTCTCTAAGAACTTACTAATAACCCATAAAAACTTTATTGATCCCGCGCAGGAAAGTGTAACTTTACAGTTACTCCTCTTGAATGGAAAAGTCCCAGCAAAGAGAAAGATTGGAACAATAAAATAGGTAACAGATCAATATAAAATACAGCATGTAAACACATAATATAATAAATACATTTTAAAATAAAATATAAAACAAACCAAACCAACTGACAAACCACTGATCAGTTAGCTGTTGGGCTCGTGATGGCTGCCTGTTCTTCCCAGAATGCACTGCCATAAAAATTAACAGTGTTTTAATTTAACACATTAATTTATATGAAACATATAAACGTGAAGATCTTCACATGTAATTTTCATTTCAGGACCTCCTGAAAGGAACAGCATGTCATAATATGTAATATAATGCACAGAAGAGAATCACAGCAACATAAGTAAACATCAATGGTGATGATTGATCCATAGAGGATCAATCATCACCATTGATCTGAGTGTGTAGACAGGAAATGTCCACTAGAGGGCAACCTGTCAGAGTTAATAATGTGAAGATCAATAAGGTCTCTCATTAGCATTAATACACCACAAACACTAATTAATTTATCTCAGATAATTTCATTTTAATTAACAAACGAAATAATTCAAATAATGACGTTCCTGTGTCTCTATGTGATCCTGATCAGATCAATACATTGTCTTCATAAATACTTACCTCCACCTGGAACATATTACACTTAGATTACTTTATTATTATCTCTTATTTCTGCTTTCACCACTGATGAATATTTATTATAGGCTCATTGTAACCGACTCTTCACAGTACACATGATAACAACAGAATATGCATTTATTTGATATATAAATATACATTTATTAGCTGCTGTCATTGCAGTTTAATGTCTCTGTGTAATTCATGATCAAGCTTGAAAAAGTAAAACAAATCTTTAATTTATCTCGTGGATTTAAAGACACTAAAAGAATAAGTGCCGTTTACTAATATCAGACATTAAGATGGATCATTGTGTTTGACATTATAGACTACTGCCCCATCAATAAACTGTGATGTCACCAGACAATCAAAATATTCATCAACTATTATCAATAATCTTTGTGTTTAACATCATGATTTTCTTTCTTTACATTCTGGTGTTTGTTCTTTAAAAAAACTTTAGAAATTCAAAGCAGTTTTTGACGGATGGTCCGCTCTTTTATTTCGAAGACTATGTACGGAAGTAGTGTTTTGTGTTTTATTTTGAAAAGGTGTCCGGAAGTGTGTTGTTTGACGGTGTGTAGTTTGACTCGTGTGTTTTGTGTTCCCTGGGGCCACAGTGTTTTCTACGGGACCCTACTTACTCTTTAGCGGACTCATTATGGCCGCCTGAGCCGGACGCAAACATCTTGATTCTGTCAGCATTTGGTCCAAACATCTTGTCAAACTTTTCCACAGAAACTTTCGTCTTTTCGTCAGTTTTTATGTCCAGAAATCAGGATGCAGCCCCCGCCGAGAAAGGTGAGTGTTGCCGTTGTAGCTTGTGAAGCTAACGTTACTTGACGCCGAGCTGCCGCCGCCGCCGCCGCCGCTGCTGCTGCATATTTAATGGTTCAAATGTTGGCTTTGTTACTGCTCGGCTGCTTTAGACGGTCAACTCACACTTTAGATGTGAACCAGTTTGTTGTGATTGACTTTAATCATTCTCTGTTGTCTCTGAAGTGCAGCGAAGGAAGAAAACTTAAAAAAAAATTGTTTTAAAGTCCATGTGCCTCAGTTTTTAGAGAGAAAAGCCCGTTAACGATCCCCGCTCCCTCCCGAAGGGTCCTGCTGGAGATGAGACGGTTTAATAAATACCGATGAAAAACATGTCGACACGTTTCAGAAATAACGGTACACAAGTGTCGAGTTACAGGCGACAGAGTCACAGAGCAACTCTGAAGTTAAAGTAAATATCAGTCTGCTTCTGCTGCTGCTTGTGATTATGTCAGAAAAGGCAAAACTAAAGTCAAGATTTTATTCGAACCAAATGTAGATTTTGTTTGTTGTCTTTGCCGAATTTTAAAGTGGATCCACATTTCTTAAATGAATCTGCAGTAAAGGTATTCTCTGTTGTTTCAGCATGTTTGGAGCCATTTGACTGTAAACTGAGAGATTTCTGTAGATAGTTTGGTGCATTTTTTTCCTCGTACGATAAGTTTTAGGGAAAAGAAGAAAAACAAAGTTAGCCGTAAAATGTAAAAAATGAAGTAAAAATAAAGTTAGAATAGTCTTAAGAACTTTAAAGTAAACTTGTTTGAAACGTTTTACTTCGAGAAATAAACGTAAAAATAAAAATGTGAACAAAGTTTGTTACTTTGTGAAAAAATGTTCCTGTGGATCAGATTTCACAAACAAGCTGAGCATATATATATCGACTGTTTAAACCTGTTGGTGGATCATAAACGGGTGATTTATATTAAAAGTCAAACTATATTCATACTTTCTTTAGAATATCACCCAGTCTGATTTATTGATGTATATTTTCAGCATTTATCACAACTAATCGTGCTTATAATTAAAATAAGAAAGTCAACAACTAATTAAGAGTAATTGTTGATTACCTTGATGATGAATTAAATTAACATATATAAGTTTAATTTCCGTTGAGAAGAAAAACTTCCAGATGTTTTTTTTTCCTGTTTGAGCTTTATGATAAATTTGTATTTTAACACTTTGACTTTGTTGAAGAGCTTAACTAAAGATTGATCTGATTATCAATCAGTCTGATGATTATTATATTTTTAACTAAAGATTGATCTGATTATCTATCAGTCCTCATCACCATCACTTCCTTATTGAACTGGGCCTACAGTCAATGTTCGACCTGTTCATGTGATTGGTTAATGATCAATGTCCCACGTGCAAACATTAATACAAGCAGTGCATGAAGGGAAACTGAACAAACCACATTGAAACTAAAAACATTCAAACTATAAACTCTGAGAAAAGAAACACATTAAAACTGCTCAGAATAATTGATCACTTTCACAACATGAGGACAAACGGCTGTATTCTGTTTGAACTGAATTCTGTTGTTTGTTTTCTTGTTAATCATTTTTATCAGTTTTTATAATGTTTTAACTGAAGACATGAGACATGAATAAATAAATAAATAAATAAATAAAGAATGAAGGAGTGAAGTGAGCTCCAGCGCCACATACATCCATTTCACCTGAAGCTGAGGCGTTGCTGTTGATTTCTGTATTCATCACTAAAATATGAACTCAGCCACTAAGAGTTGAACCTATTGATTATTGTCATTGGCGATGAATTGTTTTCTCTATAAATCTATTAGTTTAGTCATTTGGTTGATAAAACACCAGAAAATGTTCAAAACAGTTCAAAACCTACAAATATTACATTTCTTTCACATTGGACAAAAAGCAGAAACGTGAGCAGTGAATATTTGTGATTTGGAAAATGGTTAAATGAACTGATTGATTAGCTGACTAATCGTTAAATTCTTATGTAATAAACTTAAGAACCGTAGAGAACAAGCCGCAGAGAACGAGGCATAGAGAATGAGCTGCGGAGAATGAGGCGTAGAGAACAAGGCACGGAGAATAAGTCATAGAGAACAAGGCATAGAGAACGAGCTGCAGAGAAAGAGGTGTAGAGAATGAGGCATTGAAAACGAGTTGTAGAGATTGAGGCGTAGAGAACGAGGCACGGAGATCGAGGCGTAGAGAACGAGGCACGGAGATCGAGTCGTAGAGATTGAGGCATAGAGAACGAGGCGTAGAGAACGAGGCACGGAGATCGAGTCGTAGAGATTGAGGCATAGAGAACGAGGCACGGAGAACGAGTCGTAGAGATCGAGGCGTAGAGAACGAGCTGCGGAGAAAGAGGTGTAGAGAATGAGGCATGGAGACGAGACATAGAGATCGCGGCATGAGAACGAGTTGTAGAGATCGCGGCATGAGAACGAGTTGTAGAGATTGAGGCGTAGAGAACGAGGCACGGAGATCGAGGCGTAGAGAACGAGGCACGGAGTTCGAGTCGTAGAGATTGAGGCATAGAAACGAGGCACGGAGAGCGAGTCGTAGAGATCGAGGCGTAGAGAATGAGGCGTAGAATACGAGGCATGGAAAAACAAACTGCAGAGAAGGAGCTGTAAACTTTGAGTCTTTCTTAATTAATTTTTTTCTGTTCATGTTTTCATCTGTTTCAGGTTCGGGTCACCCAGGAGCTGAAACACACTCATGCAGAGCAGCTGAGCAGATTACACATCAAACACCAGACAGAGTGCGACCTGCTGGACGACCTCAGGTGAGCTGAAGGTTAAACTTTAAATATAAGACCAACACCAGAGAGCACAGGGAGGAAACACACTTTCAGACTCAGTTTCTCACTAATTAACTATGACATCAACGCTGCCAACTGCCCATAATGCACCACTTCTGTAGGATGTGGGGCCACACTGCTGCTCTATCAAGTCAATAAAGAACATGTGAAGATGTAATAGTAGTTTTGTTCTGCACTGTCTTATAGTTGGTTGAAACATCCATTTATTTAAAGGGTCCAATTCGTTTCTCCATACGTCAAATAAAATATTAGGGATGTCCCGACCCGATCTGCGGGATCGGGATCGGGGCCGATATGGGTATTGTTTCACTGATCAGGATCGGCAATTTTGAACGTGGACCCAAACCCGATTATTTTTACGTCAGCTGTAAACGGAGCACAATTTGTGGCAGAACGCAGACGCGCACATAACGTTACTCTGGCAACCCTGTGGATAAAATGTCTGCAGTGTGGAAATATTTTAAATTAGAAAGCGAAAGCGGTCCAACGGCGACATGTAACATCTGCAATACCACCGTTTCGCAAGCTGGTAACAAAAGAGCTGCATTTAACACTACACATTTGATACGGTGCATAAAAAACAAACACTCAAAGGACCACAACGAGTTCACTCAAGCAATACAGGCAAAGGCACCGAAGCAACAAACACTCGCGGATACTTTCAAAAGGAAAGAGAGATATCCTCGAGACAGCGACATGGCCAAAAATATTACAGAGAAGGTCACTGAATTCATCGCTCTGGATAACGAGCCCATCTCTGTGATAGAGGATCAGGGTATAGTTACTGACTTTGTTTACTTGGTTGTTTTTGTTAAAAAACAAAAAACAAATGAAAACCAATGTTGCAATAGCATATGCAGAGTAACAAAAAGCCATATGAGAGTATTTACTTTGTTTCAACAAAATAAAAAAACCTATTAAGGAACAGCTTGGATGCAGGTAATTTTTTCTTAATGCAGCTGTATTATCTAGGAAAATATTATTTAGGGCTAAGTATCGGATCAGGACTCAGTATTGGCAGATACTAAATATTAAATGACTCGGATCAGGATCGGGGTAAAAAAAACGTGATCGGGACATCCCTATAAAATATGGTTACATCTACAATATGATGCAGAATCGAATGATTAATTAAAATGATGTGTCTCTGCCTGCTTCTGGTGCCCTGTGATTGATTGAAGAACAGATATCTGCAGCTGGAATCCAAGATTAAAGTATAAAAAGTCTTAATAGTGGAGTCAGATGTTCACATATGTGGTCGTGTTTTCAGCCTGCTGGCTCTCCACTTCCTGTCCGTGGTCTGATGTTCAGGTCAGAGAGCTGCCAGATGTTTGACTGCTCAGTAACATCAGAGGCTGGTACTGAGGGCTCGCTGCCTGATCTAAGACCAGAAATGATTCAGCAAACTGGAAACTGTTTGAGAAAATGACAGGAAGTGAGTGTGAGGGCAGAGGAAGAGAAGGAGAAGGAGAGGGAACCTCCCGGCCATAAACCAAACAGTTAGGTGTCGAGTCTCAACACGTTTGGTGACTCTGCTGCAGAGCTCCGACCTCTTTTATCTTAGATTATAATTTATATTTAAATAAATTAATATAACTTTAACTACTCAGCACATTTTATGATTTGTGTTTGTTAAAAAACATTGTTAGCTGTTTAAAATGTTAACGGGACATGTTTAGTGTCAAAGTCATTTTGCTTCTTTAAACTCACCGTTGTGCATCAACATGCAGAAAAGATAAGAGAACGAAGAGCTTCAGTAAATCTGTCTGAAAGGGTTAGGGTTGGTACAAGAGTACATTAAACGTCTGTCAGAGTGAATCATCAGAAATATTCAGGACGGAGTCAGCCGAGGAAAATATAATGTTCAGACGAATGATCAACGAAACAGAAAAATAAACACTGTCGTCTGAAAACAAATGGACCAATCAAGGGACTTATTGATTATCTGATTTTAGCATCAATTCAAAAGCTGAATGTCTTACAATCAATCTCAATATATATATATTTATGCAAATCATATGGTAACCATGGCAACAGCAAAAGTTATGTACGTCAGCATGTGAGTGCAGAATTGATCGATCAGAATGCAGCAGTAGTTAAGTTGGTGTGTGTGTGTGTGTGTGTATTGTCACATGAAACAGCTGAACATCTTTACATTTCTGTCTGTGTTTCTTTTTTTTTTCATTTCTTAATGACTGTGTTTCAACCTACATGTGAAATAGATGATCAATGGCATGTTTGGTATAACTGGTTGATCGTACACTGACTATAATCCTACAAAATCCCTGACTGTGCAAGTGTACCTATAAGAATTGATGCTGGTTTGAAGGTAGTGACACCAAATATTGATTTGATTTAGATTTTTCTTTTGCTAGCTTACTTTGCATTTTGTAAATTGATAAAAATAAACAATTATTATTTATATTTTTGAAAACATTCTTAGCTAACAGCATTTTTTCACACCTGCCTAAAACTTCTGCACAGTACTGTATATACTATATAGTATATATATGTGTGTATGTATATATATATATATATATATATATACATACACACATACATACACACACATGTATACTATATAGTATATATGTGTGTGTGTGTGTATGTATATATATATATATATATAACAGTTATTGTGTTGTTCATGTCATCTAGTTTTTAAAGGCTGTATTACAGTTGTCTGTATATGTTTCGACATATTATTTATTGTCTCATTGATGTATTGGTGGTGTTTGTTGATTGACTGTTGTTCTTGTCTTCAGGACTTTTAGTCAGAAGAGAGCAGCTGTAGAGAGAGACTACGCTCAGGTGAGTACATCTGATGCTCGCTGACATCATCACTGACCTGCTTCGTCATTAACGTTGCTATAGATACAGTTGGTTTATGCTGTAGTGTCCTCCAAAGACCCCGTGGGGCATGTGAAAGCTCTTTGTTTTCACTTGGTCAGACAACTCTGTGGTGATCTGTGGCTCGTTTTCTCCTCGCTCCAATGTTTCAGCTTCATGTCTGAATCACTTCCTCTGTGGCTCGTCTGTCTGTGGATC
>NC_140198.1:17500-95000 GCF_965226575.1 Pagrus pagrus | reverse complement strand
CCTCTCTTGTTCCCATCATTCAGGCGTGTCTGTAGGCTCAGTTAGTGATTCTCTGTCTGAAAGACGTGTTTGTAGTTTGAAGCTCTGGCACCAAAATCACTGAGACCAGTGAATTTAGGGCCGAGGCCTGGTTCAGACAGAGCTCGTCCTCTCAGGTGGACAGATGAAGAGCCTGGTTCAGACAGAGCTCATCCTCAGGTGAACAGATGAAGAGCCTGGTTCAGACAGAGCTCAGTTAGCTGTAGCCTGTATGAATCTTTTGAATACTTATTGACAACAGAATCGTAAATCAGTTAAATCTCTGCAATGGTAAAAATATTCCAATTTTTTTTTTCTGGTTCAGCAGCAGAACATTTCTCTGAAACCCCAGATCCTATGTTTACTCTGTGCTGCTATTTTAGTTCCTCAAACGTTCACCTCACAGTTGGCTGAGGTGGACGAACCTTATATATCTCCAGGGCTGGATGTGGTCAAAATAAATCAAATTTTTCTTCTAAAAATGAGCCGACGTCAGCAGAAAAAACAGCAAATGAGCTGATGTCTAAACTGAGGCAGACAGGTGAACGAGTCCATGCAGAGCTGAATCACACTGAACACTGACTGGAACCAGAAAGTCCTTTAAATTACTGTGGACAAGTGTGGACTTTAAATGAGTGTGGACCTTAAACTAGTGTGGACTTTAAAAGAGTGTCGGCCTTAAATCAGTGTTGACTAAAGTGTGGGGTACAATCTTCTGAGCATGAGTGAAGATGACAACCACAGGAAGTGTTTGTTGGTGTAAAAAAGTGAAAGGTCATCTCTGCTTCTGTCTCTTCAGGCCCTCCAGAAGTTGGCCAATCAGTATCTCAAGAGGGAGAGGGACAGTCAGACAGAAGAACAAGAAGATCACAGGTAACACACACCTGGATGATCACAGGTAACATTAAAATATGTTGTTCATCAGGTGTGTCCTCTACGGTTTTATGTTTTACGTTATGAATAATTACTTAGTGGATAAAATGATGACATGTTGTAACTACTCTACTCGTTGTATTGATTTCTCCCTGTATGTGTCGTCATGTGTTGATGCGGTTTAAATCAGAAGCGTTTGTTTTGATGCACCTGATCTCCCTCCTGATGTAAACACACACAGAGGCCTGATGCAGATCCATCGATTTTGATCAATTGTGGTGCTTCATACTGACAATTTGGTCACAAAAAACTAAAATACAGATAAAAACCTGTATGTGTGTTTATGTTGATGTTTAGGAACATGTACTGTGTATGGAGGGCCTATCTGGAGGGGACGGTTCAGGTCACTCAGTCCAGAATCAGCGCCTGTGACAACTACAAAGTCCAGGTTGCTGATCCAGCCAAGATGGTCCGACTGCAGAAGGAGCAGCAGCTCAGGAAGGTAATTACAGATTGATATTATATAAAACAGATCAATATTATATAACACAGATCAATATTATATAAAACAGATCAATATTATCAGAGTGTCCGCGCATCCTTAAAAAGTCTTAAATTCATGTATCTAAAATTAAGGCCTTAAAAAGTCTTAAATACGTCCATATTTTGCATATAGGTCTTTAATTACATTTAGTTAGGTGTTAAATATGAACGTTCATTTACCGCTTCCGTCATCGCCTTTTTTCTTTTTGGGAAATGTGTTGGTGAGATTCACAGTTAGCTCTGTGTGTTGTACTTCTTTCTGAAGTATCCAGGAATGTAAGTGGCATTTCGCCAACAGCCCGGTCCGAATTTATCACCGTACACTGCGCCAATTCCAGAAAGACTACAATTATGGGAAAGTGTAAATTGTGTTGGCTTGAACAACCAGAATTCAGTTGGTTAAAAGCCACATTATAATGAATCTGAAGCGCAGTGTACGCTCTGCAAGAGGACCCTCAAATTGGGCACATTTGGTGTGAAAGCGCTGGTGTCACACACAAAATCGGATAAACACCAGTTAGCTTCTAAAAGTCTCCAGCGAAGTCACGCTATCACACGCTTTTGTACGCCTTTGTCACCAGTTCCCGGCCCAAGTTCGTCCAGTTCTGCTCGACCCGAACTCTGCGCCGCCTCTGCCGTCTTGCAGTCGAGCGACATTCAAACCATCTTCGTTTCAACTCCGACGTTGAAAGCGGAGGTGCTTTGGATATTGAACACTGTGTGTGTGTGCAGTTTTTTAAAAAAGTGTGGGTTATTAGAGTTAACTAACTTAGGTTAAATTCCTACATAAAAACTAAACTAAAACTATTAATCACTTCTTAAATTAATTAAAACTCAACTGAAATAAAAAGCAAACTGAAAAACCAAATTAAAATAAAAACTAATGAAATTTTAAAAACTAAAATAACCTTGACACACACTCACTCCATTCTTCATTGTTTGAGTTGCTCTGTGAATGGCAATAAATTTAGTTTTTTTTTAAAGTAATTCTGGGACTTTATTTTTCCTTACTGTTTCGTACTTCGTGTAGGTCTTAAATTTAGTTAAAAAGGTCTTAAAAAGTCTTAAATTTGACTTGTTCAAACCTGCAGAAACCCTGATTATATAAAACAGATCAATATTATATAAAACAGATCAATGATATATAACACAGATCAATATTATATAAAACAGATCAATGATATATAACACAGATCAATATTATATAAAACAGATCAATATTATATAAAACAGATCAATGATATATAACACAGATCAATATTATATAAAACAGATCAATGATATATAACACAGATCAATGATATATAACACAGATCAATATTATATAACACAGATAAATGATATATAAA
Organism: Pagrus pagrus; assembly: GCF_965226575.1. NCBI lineage: Eukaryota > Metazoa > Chordata > Actinopteri > Spariformes > Sparidae > Pagrus > Pagrus pagrus. The sequence continues at coordinate 92,217 of NC_140198.1, read as the reverse complement.
ACAGATCAATGATATATAACACAGATCAATATTATATAAAACAGATCAATGATATATAACACAGATCAATGATATATAACACAGATCAATATTATATAAAACAGATCAATATTATATAAAACAGATCAATGATATATAACACAGATCAATGATATATAACACAGATCAATATTATATAAAACAGATCAATGATATATAAAACAGATCAATATTATATAACACAGATCAATATTATATAAAACAGATCAATGATGTATAAAACGGATCAATGATGTATAACACAGATCAATATTATATAACACAGATCAATGATATATTACACAGATCTATATTATATGAAACAGATCAATGATATATAAAACGGATCAATGATATATGACACAGATCAATATTATATGAAACAGATCAATATTATATAAAACAGATCAATATTATATAAAACAGATCAATGATATATTACACAGATCAATATTATATGAAACAGATCAATATTATATAAAACAGATCAATATTATATAACACAGATCAATGATGTATAACACAGATCAGTATTATATAAAACAGATCAATGATGTATAACACAGATCAATATTATATAAAACAGATCAATGATATGTCAATTTTTTTCTGTTTGATTTTATTAGGTTGATTTTTTAAAAGTGAAATCTGAAGATGTGAACACATTTACTCTTCATCATTTCCTCTCCATCATTTACTCCTCATCATTTACTCTTCATCATTTACCCTTCATCATTTACTCTTCATCATTTACTCTTCATCATTTCCTCCTCATCATTTACTCTCCATCATTTACTCCGCATCATTTACTCTTCATCATTTACCCTTCATCATTTACTCTCCATCATTTACTCCTCATCACTTTATTTTTCTCACTAAAGTTGAGCTGAACTGAAACATAGTGCAGCCGGGACTGAGCTGTAGTGCAGCTAGGACTGAACCATAGAGCAGCCCGGACTGAGCCGTAGTGCAGCCAGGACTGAGCCAGGACTGAGCCAGGACTGAGCCGTAGTGCAACCCAGACTGAGCCAGGACTGAGCCGTAGTGCAGCCGGGACTGAGCTGTAGTGCAGCTAGGACTGAACCATAGAGCAGCCCGGACTGAGCCGTAGTGCAGCCAGGACTGAGCCAGGACTGAGCCGTAGTGCAACCCAGACTGAGCCAGGACTGAGCCGTAGTGCAGCCGGGACTGAGCTGTAGTGCAGCCAGGACTGAACCATAGAGCAGCCCGGACTGAGCCGTAGTGCAGCCAGGACTGAGCCAGGACTGAGCCGTAGTGCAACCCAGACTGAGCCAGGACTGAGCCGTAGTGCAGCCGGGACTGAACCGTAGAGCAGCCGGGACTGAGCCATAGTGTTAAAGACACTGGGACTGAGCCAAGTGTCTGTACTGGCCTGAGCTGGAACCAGTGCTGCTCTCTGGTTCCTGTAGCCTTCAGTGTTGCTTTTGTTCATGCTCACTTATTTCCAGGCGGTCCACTGCAGGAGTTATAATTCTCCTAAATCTAATGTTCTTCTTCATTATTTCTTTGTGTGGGTCATTAGTGTATTGATCAGCTCACAGTGGTTCAGGCTGAGCTGCAGGACTCAGTGAAGGAGCTGACCAAGAGCAGGAAGAAGTACCAGGAGGCCGAGACCATGGCTCACGCTGTCAGAGAGAAGGCTGAGTTGGACGCCAAGTAAGAACCAGAACCTGTCTCTGATATATGGACCAGAACCTGTCTCTGATATATGAACCAGAACCTGCCTCTGATATATGAACCAAACCTGTCTGTTAACATATTAAAAGTCATAACAGATGAATAATATGAAATGTTTAACATGATTTAAAAACAAAAAGCCTCAGGTCCAAGAATGTGTTCACACTGTGATGACCTGATCAGGATCAGAACATGAAAATGAGCCACATGCTGCTCAAAAGTAGAAACAGTAAGAACTATGAAACATGTCAGACTCTCTGGTTTTCTGTTCAGGTCCAAGTTAAGTCTCTTCCAGTCCAGATCCAGTCTGCAGAGGGCAAACGTAAAGGTACAACATCTCTATATCTATACATTTATATGTGTGCTGGTGTATTATGGTATATCTGTATTATCAGTGTTATCTTGTACCGTGCAGCTGAAAGCCAAGAGGAGTGAGTGTAACTCTAAAGCCACACACGCCAGAAACGATTACCTTCTGACGCTACAGGCGGCTAACGCTCACCAGCAGCGCTACTACAACACCGACCTGATGGACTGCATCAAGGTGAGGACACACACTCAGAGTGCAGGTGGATGGTGATAAAACATGAACTGTAAACCTAAAGGTGTGTGTGTGTGTGTGTGTGTGTGTGTGTGTGTGTGTGTGTGTGTGTGTGTGTGTGTGTGTGTGTGTGTGTGTGTGCGTGTGCGTGTGCGTGTGCGTGCGTGCGTGCGTGCGTGCGTCTCTCTCTCTGCAGGTGTTAGACGGCAGAATCTACGAACAGGTAAAAGATTACCTGGTGTCACTGTGTCAGACTGAGCTGGACTCTTACCAGACCGTCCACAACACCTTCAACCACCTGCTGAACAGCTCCCAAGGGGTAAGTCTTCAAACCAGGTCCAGGTCTTGGCTCAGGTCCTGGTTCTAATACGATTTAATTAACAGTGTCAACAGAAAATTAAAGACATCAGGACAGTTGTAATAGATTATCTTAGACTGTACAGGTGTATTTGAAACTTACAGGTAAGTATTTTAGCCACAACTTCAGTTTATCCTGGTTGTAGCACAGCGCTGTGACGCGAGCACCATTCACACTGACTTTTCAAGGCACAATCTTGCACCGATATTCCGCCTCGCGGCCTGTGTGATAGTTTCAGTGGTGAATGACGGGGACAGTTTAGTTCTGCCTCTGATCCTTCAGTGGACGTAGTAACAGAGCTGCAACAGAGGCGAGACGCCGTCTGTGTGACTGGAAAAGCCTACAGACGGGACAGGAGTGTGTCGGTCTGATAGTGTCTGACCGACTGACTCTTTGTCACACTTTTGGGGGAAAAACAGCGCCTGTCCCCGTCAGAGAGAGCCAGGCAGCTCCTGCTATTTACTGGAAGTGATTATGTGACGAGATTTAGAGCAAAAAATTATTATAACTATTGTGTTGTTGTAGTTTCCGTCTCAGGCAACTTATATTGAAAATAAAATCACCAAATTAAAGAGGAAAAATCACAGTGATAGTGACGGTAACCCCAGCCCTCCCGACCGAGACTTGAACATCCTCCTGGAAAACAGCCTGTAACAACAGTAACTGAGCTATAATTATTTATGTGTTCAATGTTTTCCTTTAAACGTGTGTGTGTGTGTGTGTGTGTGTGTGTGTGTGTGTGTGTGTGTGTGTGTGTGTGTGTGTGTGTGTGTGTGTGTGTGTGTGTGTGTGTGTGTGTGTGTGTGTGTGTGTGTGTGTGTGTGTGTGCGCGCGCAGGTCCTGCAGGAGTTTCACCAGCAGCTGTTTGTAAAGAAGAACTTCATGTTTCAACAAGCTCCAGACTTCATGTTCCAGCCCATGGAATCAGATACGGTAAATCAATAAATGTTGTCTTTTTTTCTATACTTTATTTTTAATTTTGTTATAATGGACATAGAACAAAGGGGGACGAGGGCATCACAGTGTAATCATTAAAAAGTAAAGCAAATAATAAAGAATAATGGACACAGGAACTGTACACAACACATACAGATACATTCTGACATATGGGAATAGATATTAAGAGTCTTTGTGTGTCTCATGGTGGCAGGATCCCTCTGAAGCCAGTATTTGGTAATGGTCTTCACTTTGTTCTTCATTTTAATATTGAAGTATATTTAGTCTGTCTTTGGTTGATCAGCGTGTTTAACACACATACATACACACACACACACACACATACATACATACATACATACATACACACACACACACACACACACACACACACATACATACATACATACATACACACACACACACACACACACACACACACATACACACACACACATACATACATATACACACACACACACACACACATACATACACACACACACACACACACACACACACACACACACACAAACATACATACATACATACATACATACATACATACATACATACACACACACACACACACACATACATACGTACATACATACATACACACGAACACGCACACACACATACATACATACGTACATACATACATACACACGAACACGCACACACACATACATACATACATACATACATACAGTCACGGTCAGAAGTTTCCATCCACTCAGAAAGAACATGTTCATCATGTTGTCTTCATGGCTCTCATGTTTCTGTGATCAATGAGTGCAACACAAACTACTTTGTCACAAAAACATTCATGAAGTTAAGTTCAGTAATTAATTTATTGTAGGTCTTCTGAAAATGACCAAATCTGCTGGATCATAAATAAACATACAGTGATTATAATATTTGGTTAAATGTCTCTCGGCCATTTTCACCTCAGTCAGGTGCTTCTGATCTCCATCCACAAGCTTCTGGTGATCTGGGTGAATCTTTAACACTACTCTTGACAGAAACTACTGAATTTGTTGTCTTCCTGGCACAGACTTGTTTCTTCAGCACAGTCCACATGTTCTCGATGGGGTTCAAGTCAGGACTTTAAGAAGTCTGGTCAAAACCTCAGTTCTGGCCTGATTGATCCATTCCTTTACCACTTCTGATGTGTGTTTGGATCATTGACCTGTTGAACACCCAACTGCACCCAAGAGCCAGTCTTCTGCTGAGGATTTTAGGTTTTCCTGAAGAATTTGGAGATAATCCTCCTTCTTCATTATTTCATTTACTTTCTGTAGAGCAGCAGATCCACTGGCAGCAGAATCATCCCACAAGCAGAACAGCTTTAAGGTGCCTCGTCTGAATCAAGAGCTTCTTTCTCTCAGCTCATCAGTAATGTGCTCTTTCAGATCAATACTGAGCTCCTTAGACTTTCCCATTGTAGTGTTTGTGTCTGAGTCTAATGGCTGTATCAAACAGGTCCTTATTATTAACCTTATACAGGTTATTAAAATGATCAGCTGTGATCAATCAGAAACACTCAGAAGAAGTTAAGATGCTACAAAGAACATTTGATTCACACAACTTTCTATAAGCGCCAGAATTGTTTTTTGTAATAAGTTTGTTGTATGTATATTTATGATCCAGCAGATTTGGTCATTTTCAGAAGACCTATAATAAATTAATTACTGAACTAAACTTCATGAATGTTTTTGTGACAAAGTAGTTTGTGTTGCACTCATTGATCACAGAAACATGAGAGCTATAGGAATCAACTGAAGACAACATGATGAACATGTTCTTTATGAGGATGTAAACTTTTGACCACAACTGTACATAAATCATTTATCAAATATAAGTTAAATCACTCTGTTGGTTTCTGTTTCATTCAGAATCATTTTACATCAGAGGGGAAAAGTATTAAATGGTATAAAAACATTGTATGGAACATTTTCACTGAAATGATCTAAACCAGCTGCCATAATGTTCAAACGCTCATTTCTGCTCTCGTGTTGCTGAACTTACCTTTGTGACGTCATTATCTCTGTAAACATTGATGTATTGAACAGTACCAGTCAAAAGTGGAACCATGGAATTAGGTAGTAAACAAAAAAGGGTTAAACAGAATATGATTTATATTTTATATTCTTCAAAGTAGCCACCTTCTGCTTTGATGACAGCTTTGCACACTCATGACATTCTCTCAATCAGATTCATGAGGTCGTCACCTGGAATGGTTTTAATTAACAGCTGCGCCTTGTCAAGAGTCAATTTGTGGAATTTCTTGCCTTCTTAATGTGTTTGAGACCATCAGTTGTGTTGTGCAGAGCTAGGGTTGGTACACCGTTCGTTACAGTGAATAACCCCATTCGACTACTGTTCTGATCCATAATATGGCAAGAACCACTCAGCTAAGTACAGAGAAACAACAGTCCATCATTACTTTAAGACATGAAGGTTAGTCAATCTGGAAAATATCAAGAACTTTGAATGTATCCTCAAGTTCAGTCGTGAAAACCATCAATCACATGATGAAACTGGCTCTCATGAGTACCGCCCCAGGACAGGAAGACCAAGACTTACCTCTGCTGCAGAGGATAAGTTCTTTAGAGTTACCAGACTCAGATTAGAGCCCACAGAAATGCTTCACAGAGTTCAAGTAGCAGACACATCTCAACATCAACTGTTTAGAGGAGACTGTGTGAATCAGGCCATCATGGTCGAATTGCTGCACAGAAGCCACTATTGAGGAAGAACAAGAAGAAGAAGAGGTGTTTGGGCCAAGAAACACAAGGAATGGACATTTTACCAGTGGAAATCTGTACTTTGGTCTGATGAGTCCAAATTTGAGAGTTTTGGTTCCACCCGCCGTGTCTTTGTGGGATGCAGAAAAGGTGAGCGGATGGTTTCTGCATGTGTGGTTCCCACCGTGAAGCATGGAGGAGGAGGTGTGATGGTGTGGGGGGGCTTTGCTGATGACACTGTTGGTGATTTATTCAAAATTCAAGGCACACTGAACCAGCATGGCTACCACAGCATTCTGCAGCCACATGCCATCACATCTGGTTTGTGCTTAGTGGGACCATCATCTGTTTTTCAACAGGACAATGACCCCAAACACACCTCCAGGCTTTGTAATTGCTATCTGACCAAGAAGGAGAGTGATGGAGTGCTGCGTCAGATGACCTGGCCTCCACAATCACCGGACCTAAACCCAGTTGAGACGGTTTGGGATGAGTTGGACCGCAGAGTGAAGTCAAAGCAGCCAACAAGTGCTCAGCACCTCTGGGAACTCCTTTAAGACTGTTGGAAAACCATCCAGGTGACGACCTCATGAATCTGCAGTGTGAATGTGCAAAGCGGGGGTGCCAATTAGCTCAGTTGGTAGAGCGGGCATCCCATGTACAGATGCTTTGCCCTTATCACCCTTGTCACACCCCCCCTCATCGATAAAGCCATACAAAGGCCAAAAAAAAAAGGAGTGTGCAAAGCTGTCATCAAGCAATAGGTGGCTGCTTGCTAAATCTAAAATATAAAACATATTCTGGTTTGCGCTTTATTGTTTACTACATAATTCCATATGCGTTCCTTCACAGTTTTTATGTCTTCAATATTAATATTAAACCATTGAATGAGAAGGTGTGTCCAAACCTTTGACTGGTTGCGTAAATATGATGATGTAAGAGCTAGTGAATGAGGCCGTGAAGGTTTGAGCAGAACTGTGAAAATCACAAATGAAGGTTAAAATGTGAGAAAAGAGATTTTTCTGATCCGTTTTATTGATCTTCGGTCAAAACTTAATTTGACTCACATTCTACTTAAATTTTTTACTGTCAGAAAGTAAAAAACCTAAATAAATCAGTTTATTTTTTAGTCAGTGGATACAAAATAATTCAGAAACAATCATTTGTGTTTGTAAAATGAAATTTTATTCACCAAACAAAACTACAGAATCGGGAGCAGGCTGTTATTGGATAATGAAAATAAAAGTTTCTTTGATTCAGTGGTGAAATGTGTCAGAATCAGATCTTCATGTGACAGTTTTAGTTCAGACTGTAAAATCAGTTCAGGTGGAATAAACAGCATTGTATGAATCAAAGTACTGAGATGTGAACTTTGACCTGAACACGGCGTCCGATTGAGTCCTTAACACTTTATTACAGTCTGACTGTGGTCGGCTCAGATAAAAGTCACACTGAGCTCCAGGAAACATTCACCAGGTCATCACAGAGCAGCGTCATCTGACAAGGTGCTGCAGTAAACACCTGAACATGACCCACTTCTTGATTTAACATGATGCCGCTGTGATAACACAGTCATAACATAACAAACAGCTGTTTGCTGGTCAGGAATCTGTTGCTCAAACTGGACTTCCTGGATTGTATTTCATCAAGTTTCTCACCTGAACCTGAATGAGACGGCCTCACCTGTGCAGCCTGGCAGATTATTATATTATAACCAAGTCTGCTGCTGTGTAACACCTACCGCCCTGTGGCTCTAATCCCCATCCTGATGAAGTGCTTCAAGAAACTGGTTCTCCAGCACATATAGACAAACATCTCTGCCAGCCTGGACCCTCACCAGTATGCTTTCAGAGCCAACAGAACCACAGAGGATGTCATATCCACTGCCCTCCACTCAATCTGCACACAGCTGGAGTATAAGAACAGCTGCATCAGGATGCTGTTTGTTGCCTTCAGCTCAGCATTCAACACAATCTCACCATGAAGCTGACTGGAAACTAAACACTCATCTGGATACTGGACTTGCTCTCAAGCAGAGCCCAGACAGTTCTGATTGGCTGTCACACCTCCTCTACCTTAGTGCTCAACACCAGAGCCTCCCAGAGCTGTGAGCTCTGCCCCCTGCTGTTCATTCTGTACACCATGACTGCACTCCAGATATCAGGACGACTCTTAGTGAAGTATGAGGACTCATCATGAACTCATCCTCAACACTCCACTTTATAAAAAGCCTGTGTTGTAGAATGATTATTAAATGAACCTGTAACAGCCTGCACACCTGATCTGAAGTGTGAACTGAACACTCACACTGCTCGTTTATAAAACATGTATAAAGATCAGTTAGTATCAGCCTTTACTATAACTCAGTGGTGTAGACACGACTCTGTATGAGTGTGAGTGTGATGTCACACACTCGTCTCTGTGAGCCTCCCTCCTCTGGACCAACACCGGACAGTTTGTTCAAACTGAAATGCTGCTGCTGTTTTCATTGGACGTCAAACAAGCAGCAGCCTGTTCCTAAAGAAAACACGCACACACGCACACACACACACACACACACACACACACACAGAGGGATCCGGTGAGGAGTGGAGCTGAACTGGAGGGAGGGGCCGGAGGTGGGCCGGGCTCTGTGAACGGTCCAGCTGTGAAAAGGACGCATTGTGAGTCGACTGACACCCCACCCCCACCCCCCCACACCACCACCATCACTACCACCCCACACACACACACACACACACACACACTCAGATACTGTAGTTTCAAGTGTCTCACTGGTATCTCTTGTCTCACCTGTCTCTTTTGTCTTTCCTGTCTCTCCTGTCTCACCAGTCTCACCTGTGTCTAGTGTTTCATGTGTCTCTCTTGTCTCACCTCTCTCATTTGTCTCACCCGTCTCACTTGTCTCTCCTGTCTCTCCTGTCTCTCCTGTCTCACCTGACTCATTTGTCTCATTTGTCTCATTTTTCTCTCCGGTCTCATTTGTCTCACCTGTCTCACCTGTGTGTGTGTCGTCAGGTGATGCAGCTGCAGACGGAGAGTGGAGCAGCGGAGGAACATAGTTTGGATAAAGAGGCGAGGAAATGGGCGAGTCGAGTGGCCCGAGAGTACAAGAACATTGTCCACACACAGAGGGTGAGAACCAGCTGGAGCTGATGATGATGATGATGATGATAATGATAATACAGATACAGATACATTTGATCTGTTTGTGTTGAGAGTAACTGTAACTCACCAGTTTTACACATTCAAGTGTGTTTTTAAACATGCTGAAGTAATCAGAATATAGTTACCCTGTCTCAGTGAAACGGAGTAATCAGAGTAAAGGATTAAAGAGACCTTTCCAGAGATTTCTGATTTCTGATGCATGAGGCTCTGCAGATTACTTCAGGAACTTTAGTTACAAGTAATCATTGTAAGGTTTGAAGCAGGTGTCAACAGCTGTTTCAGTGTGGCCATGGATGTAATGGATTACTTTAATACTGAAGAAAACTTAAAAACAACATGATTCTCTCTTCTCAGATTTCTGAGTGGATTTATGGACGTTTTATTGACATTATCAGATACATTGATTATGATCAGCTGAATTAAACCTCCTGTTAATGACTCTAAACTTTGGCCTTTATCATTAAACAACATGTAGGTCAGTCTGATAGTAAAATCATCAGACACGTGAAGGAAAATATGACACCACAGGAAAAAAGACTCATCATCATACACTTGTACATCTTTACACCTGTACACTAGGTTAAGGTTAGGGTTACACCTGCGCACCTGTACAGCTATACACCTGTACACCTGGACAACTGTACAGTGGTACACCTATACACCTGTACCACCGTACACTGGTACACCTGTACACCTGCACCACGATCAAATGGTTTAAACAGGAAGTGAGTCACTGTGTCCAGTAAAAAGATCAATCAGCCATGATCAGTCAGTGTCTGTATTGATCCACAGGTTACATCAGATCTTGTTTATGTGTTTGGTGTTTGTTTGTTTTCTGTTGTTTGTTGTTATTGATGATTCTTTGTTGTTTTCAGGCCTTGGAGGATTATGGAACACAAGAATCATCAGAACAGAACAGTGAGCTGGAGACCAAGATGGAGGTCGCCAGGCAAAGTCTGCGGCGGGCAGAGGTAACTCTGTGTGTGTGTGTGTGTGTGTGTGTGTGTGTGTGTGTGTGTGTGTGTGTGTTATTAATTATGGCTTCAGTGCTCCACCTGCTGGTTAAAAGGGTGAAATGACAGATTCATACTGCAGGTCAATATTGATAATCAATACAGGGTATAATTAAGAGAGCTGTTATCACTTTACATCATGATCTAAACTCTGTTCCACAACCACAAAATTCTGTTTAAAAAGTTCTGATTTTAATACTGAAACAGTTAATCAATTAATTGACTAGTTTATTGATTGACAGAAAATTGATGTTCAGTCATTTATCAAAGAAAAACATAGAATATTTGCATCAACTGAGTTTTTCTGCTGTTTTCTCTTTGATGTGTTTTGAAAATGAAAACAAATATTTTGAGTGTTTGGACAAAATGACCAACCTGACACGTAATCAATCAGAAAAGTTAGAGACAGATTAATCAATAATGAGAGTATTTGTTAGTTACAGCTCTTGTAATCTTTCACAGCTGTTTGCTTCAGTTTGTCTGGTGGACGGTCTCGCCCGAGGGAGTAGGTTTGATTTTGAGATTGGTGGGGACACAAAAGTGCTCCAAGGCAACACTCCTGAAAGTTGACGTTTTTTTTGCATTAGCAATCATAATTTCACGTCATGCAGATGTTATAGGTTAAATAAGGAACATACGAGGAATAAACCACAATATACATTTGACAACTGTATAGCAAAAAGAGGCTCAAGACCCACCTTTTTAATCAAGCTTTTAACTGAGCTTGTTTAATTCTTTTTAATTCCTTTTGTGCTCTTATCCCTATTCTTATAATTTTTTTATTATTCTATTCTATTTTTTACTATTTAATTTAGCTTTTACTCTCTTAATCCATCAGCTTTAGCCTTTTTACCTTTTACCCTATCCTACTGTTTTATTGTTTTTCAGTTTTTAGCTTTACACTTTTACCTTATTTTACTGTTGTAGACCCTCGCATTTCCGGTGTTTCCCTAATGGGGGGCCTACCACACTGGGAGTTGTTTTTGGTCTGCCGATGGGGATGCTGTCCCGTGGACGGCTCTGGCCAGAGTGCCTAGAGGGCTTTGCACCTTGGTGTGGGGCCTCCTGTGTGCCTGGGCTGGGGTGGTCCCTGTGGCGGCGCCCCCTGCGGTCATAGACCATGATTTCTCTCAGTGTGCGTGGCCCCCAAACGTAGCTTCTTCCTCACCTCAGGTCTTGGTGCCCAGCCATGTCTCCTCAGTTACAACCAGTGTAGGGGTGTGTGTGTGAGCGTGTGTGAGCGTGTGTGTGTGTGTGTGTGTGTGTGTGTGTGTGTGTGTGTGTGTGTGTGTGTGTGTGTGTGTGTGTGTGTGTGTGTGTGTGTGTGTGTGTGTGTGTGTGTGTGTGTGTGTGTGTGTGTGTACGCCTGCGTTTGTGCCTGAGTGTGTATGTATTCATGTATTTATATGTGTTTATTTGTGGGGGTGGGAGGGTTGGGTTTTTAAAAATGTCTTTTATGTTTTTATCCTCTGTGAGGCACTTTGTGTTACTGTATGTATGAAAAGTGCCATACAAATAAAATAAAGTTAAAGCAACTACTGTAAACACATACACACTAGTAATACATGATGAGGCCTCTTTGAACACCAGACTTGATTTAAAGCTCTGATTTTAAAGCCACATGGGTGAAGCATTGCTATTCAGATCATCATCACACTAACATTTGTCACAGTGCTGAATCTCATGACTGACATATCCATCATTATTTAACCTCACCTGTGAATTTCCAGCCTCTCTCATTTAGCTTCTCCTCCTCCAGCTCCTCCTTCTCCTCCAGCCTCTCCTTCTCTACCTCCTCCTGCCTCTCTTCCTCTACCTTCTCTGGCCTCTCCTCCTCCATCTCCTCCAGCCTCTCAGCTGTCTGTCACCTTACAAAAATATGTTGATGCATGACATGAACAGATACATTAGGGATACAATGATCATAGAGCTTGATGGTACAGTTATTGCCTGAGCAAAAAAGGCTTTTACTAAATATTAAAAAAAATTAAAGATTACTTAATATTAATTAATTATATTTTATGATTATAAAATCACATGATCATCTAGAATCTGAGGTTTTACTGTATTCCCACCACAAATTTTCTTTATTTGTGTTTTTAAACCGTTGCTCTCTTCTACACAAATACATGAAAATAAGAATTAAAAATAACTTTAAAAAAGTGCATCTCTTTGGCATTAAATATCCTCTTTTTTTCAATATCTGTATTGTTGAGCCTCTACCTATACACCCTTGAAGTAACTTATACTTTGACTCCTAAAGAAGTCTCTTGTATCCAGTTTTCTTTTCTTTGACATCCTTCAAATCCTATACAGCACACACGCACGCACACATGTACACGCACGCAAACGGACACAAACACAAATGTAAATGACACCACTGATATTAAAATCCATCTAGCTGACGTGACCCAGGAAGAACAAATGCTGAACATGTTGACAACTTACACTCGCAGTTGCAGATAACATGCACTGCCTCTCGTCGATCCAACTAGCACTTAGCAGGTAGTTTTGACGAGCAGGAGGAGTGACAGTGGGGACAGCCAATCACATGTTAGTTAGCGAGAAACCGGCAGCCGATCAGGGAGCGGTATTTAGGTTAGAGGCGGGACTTCTACCAGACACCGACATTTAACCCTTTGTGTGCCATAATCATCGCCTAAACACTACGGACAGCGATTGTTTTAATAGTGACTACACAGTAGCGGCTGAATATTGGTAGGGACGTGTCCCTAGCGTCCCTACCCAATTCTACGCCCTTGGTCTCGCCTGCTTCAGTTGGACTCTGGTGTCGCACATTTGTTGTTGTTAACGTTAAACAAACTGATCAATGACAGTCCTATGATTTTAATATAGTTTATATTTTTAATTCATATCTAATGTCATAAAATCATTGATTGCATTGTCCTCTCAGCTGGTCTCAGTTCAGATTGTAGTCGGCTCCAGATTAACATCATTAAACAACAAAGTTCATCAGAACCGAAATGTACGAGTCAGTGTGAACAACAAACAGACAGAAAACTATTTAACTGAGCTACAGTGTGAAAGAGCCTTAATGTGTCAGCTGCAGTTAAAATAATACAATATCAAAATCATACAAAAATAAAATATTAAAATGATAAAATAATAAATATCAGTTTCATTCTTCAGAAGCTTGTAGAAGTTTGACTGTGACATCAGATCCTCCAGAACTCCTCTACGGATCAATGCTCCTGCCTACATTTATTGATTAGTGTGTGATCGTGTTTGTTTATTGATCAGACAGTTAAAGTGAAAGCTGAGGCCCGTCTGGACCTGTTGAGGCAGGCTGGTGTTGCCGTGGAAACGTGGCTGAAGAGCGCCATGAACCAGGTGATGGAGGAGCTGGAGAACGAACGCTGGAACAACCTGAGTACCCATGATCCTTCACTCTCTGTAAGACCCACTACAGCATCATTTATTGATTATATATCTGCCCACAGAATCTTAATCTTAATTGTATTTGATGTGCGGTCTGTCTGCAGGGAACAGCTGATCTGGAGCGTGAGGACGAGGAGGAGATGGAAGACAGCAGCGAAGTTTTAGATGACAGCAGCTCGAGTCCCTCCAGCACCTTAAAGAACTACCCCCTCACCTGTAAAGTACTCTACTCATACAAGGTAATAAAATACTACTATGTGTACAAATACTACCCCATACCTGTAAAGTACTCTACTCATCGAGGTAATAAAATACTACTATGTGTACAAATACTACCCCCATACCTGTAAAGTACTCTACTCATACAAGGTAATAAAATACTACTATGTGTACAAATACTACCCCATACCTGTAAAGTACTCTACTCATCGAGGTAATAAAATACTACTATGTGTACAAATACTACCCCCTCACCTGTAAAGTACTCTACTCATACAAGGTAATAAAATACTACTATGTGTACAAATACTACCCCATACCTGTAAAGTACTCTACTCATCGAGGTAATAAAATACTACTATGTGTACAAATACTACCCCCATACCTGTAAAGTACTCTACTCATACAAAGTAATAAAATACTACTATGTGTACAAATACTACCCCATACCTGTAAAGTACTCTACTCATACAAGGTAATAAAATACTACTATGTGTACAAATACTACCCCCTCACCTGTAAAGTACTCTACTCATACAAGGTAATAAAATACTACTATGTGTACAAATACTACCCCCATACCTGTAAAGTACTCTACTCATACAAAGTAATAAAATACTACTATGTGTACAAATACTACCCCATACCTGTAAAGTACTCTACTCATACAAGGTAATAAAATACTATGTGTACAAATACTACCCCTTCACCTGTAAAGTACTCTACTCATACAAAGTAATAAAATACTACTGTGTACAAATACTACCCCCATACCTGTAAAGTACTCTACTCATACAAAGTAATAAAATACTACTATGTGTACAAATACTACCCCATACCTGTAAAGTACTCTACTCATACAAGGTAATAAAATACTATGTGTACAAATACTACCCCTTCACCTGTAAAGTACTCTACTCATACAAAGTAATAAAATACTAATCTGTGGGGAGTACTTTGAGGGCACTGTGGGGAGTACTGTGGGGGGCACTGTGGGGGGCACTGTGGGGAGTACTGTGGGGAGTACTGTGAGGGCACTGTGGGGAGTACTGTGGGGGCACTGTGAGGAGTACTGTGGGGGCACTGTGGGGAGTACTGTGGGGAGTACTGTGGGGAGTACTGTGGGGGCACCGTGGGGAGTACTGTGAGGGTACTGTAGGGGCACTGTGGGGAGTACTGTGAGGGTACTGTGAGGGTACTGTGGGGAGTACTGTGGGGAGTACTGTGAGGGCACTGTGGGGAGTACTGTGGGGGCCGAAATTACTTTCCTTGGGGGGCAGGGTTCAGCCTTAGAGATAGGAGCTTGGACATCCAGAGGGAGCTCGGAGTGGAGCCACTGCTCCTTCGTGTTGAAAGGAGCCAGCTGAGGTGCTTCAAGCATCTGATCGGGAGCCTCCCGGGCGCCTCACTTTGGACCCCGGAGCAGACCCAGAACTTGCTGGAGGGATTACATATTTCATCTGAACTCTACAAAATGCAACCTTAACACAAACCACACAAAATGATCCCAATGTTAAATCAACATCTGTAAAACAACAAAAGCTGGACTTTAAACACTGGTCTGTTCTGGCGCCTCAGTGGTGGGACGAACTCCTGACCAATGTCAGGACAACAGAGTCACTCGCCATCTTCTGCAAAAGACTCAAGACTCACATGTTCAGACTTCACCTCGACCCCGCAGAGCATGACTCCCTCCCCATAGATGTTTCAGACTGCAGACAGATGAAACTGTGAAAATGTACATAGAAAAACTTAATAAACAGAAACAGTCTGTTCTGTTTCTTGTGTTTTTTTACACAAAGAAGTGACGGCAGTGATGAAATCCGATTTATTGTACATGAAGTTTTCACTTTATTTTTTATACAAACTGATTAACTTCCTTGATTGCAGGCGTCTCAGCCGGATGAACTGACCATCGAGGAGCAGGAGATCTTGGAGGTCATTGACGATGGAGACATGGAGGACTGGGTCAAGGTAAACACCCCCACATTCAAGACACTTTCCAGTCTTTTTAGCTGAACTCATTTGGATGTTTTAATGTTTGTTGTTGAGCATTTCACCGATTCTCAATATGAGTTTATTTTTTTCCAGGCCAGAAACCGCAGTGGACAAGTGGGCTACGTCCCAGAGAAATACCTGCAGCTGCCCTCGTCCAACAGTCTGCTGAGCATGCTGCAGGCTCTGGCCGCTCTGGACGCTAGATCTCATTCATCCAGTAACTCGACTGAACCTGAGAGTGAACTTCTGACAGGTTCTGTCAATGGAGACTCCAGTGGTGAGAGACCTCCTCTAAACTGATGCTGTTATGTCTGTGTCCTTCTATACTGTAGTGATGGACATCTCCTTTCTCTGTTTCAGTGTCGTTTGCGAAGGCTCTGTACGACTACGCGGGACAAACGGATGACGAGCTGTCATTTCCTGAAGGCGCCATCATCCGCATCCTGAGTAGAGAGACCCATGAGGACGACGGCTTCTGGGAGGGAGAGTTCAACGGCGTTGTCGGAGTCTTCCCTGCTGTCCTGGTGGAGGATCTGACCGCCACCGGTGAGAACGGAGACGGACAAAGAGACGGCAATGCACAGGTTTATATATATATATTATTTATGTGTGTGTGTGTGTGTGTGTGTGTGTGTATGTGTGTGTGTGTGTGTGTGTGTGTGTGTATATGTATGTATGTATGTATGTGTGTATATATATATATATATATATATATATATATATATATATATATATATATATATATATATATATATATTAGGGATGTCCTGAGCCTGCGGGATCGGGGCCGGTATGGGCATTGTTTCACTGATCGGAATTGGCAATTTTGAACGTGGACCCAAGCCCGATTATTAGTCAGCTGTAAACGGAGTAAAATTTGTGGAAGGACGCGTTCAAAAGAGCTGCATTTAATACTACACATTTCATACGGCGCATAAAAAATATATATATATATATATACACACACACACATACACATATATATGACAGTTTTTGTCCAGTTAGGACTGATGTTGATCCTCTGGAGGAGGGTGAGGGCTGGATAAATACAGTCCCCGGTTAGCTCAACAATGCTAATGTGTTGTTTTGAAGGCGTCCTCATCCCCTCTGGCCCATTGCGACCGGTCCCCTCGTAGTCCCTTCCAGCCGGGGCCGCTCCACAGCAGCCCCCTTCAGACGCCCACCATGTCCTCCCCTCAGTCCAGTCCCTGCAGCGCCACAGCCTCTCCCATTGGCCGACCACCCTCCTATCACAACGGACATCACAGGCCGCCACCGACACCACACAAAAGCCCCTTTCAGAGTAAGAGTCACTGTTTATATTTCAATAGTCAGAATGAGTCTTTTTATTTAATGGTTTTATTATTTAAACTGATGATGATGATGATGATGATGATTTGGATCTGTTCAGGTCCAGCTCAAAGCTCCCCTCAGCCTCCCAAATACCCAGAGAGCATGTCCAGCACCATCAGACCGGTCAGTAAACACACACACACACATTTTTTATGTCCATATTCTTCTTATGAAGCCATCTGTGGCTCCAGAAGAAGTTAATTAGTTGACTCAAGTGGTGTCACTTGAGTTTGTGTCAGTTTGAGCTGTAAAAAAAATATCAGGTTGTGGAGTTTGAAGAAAACCAAACATCTGTGGTCTCATCAATATTTCTACTCATGGCTCAAAGCTAAGTTAGCATTAGCTTCTGAATCTCCAACAGAACAGAAATCCACTTTTTAATCCCAAAAGTTAAACGGTAATCTCTGAGCAGAATCTGATGTGACTGCAACTGTTGATTCTTCAGAAGGTCTGGATCTTCACCGACTATCAGCAGCTCCGCCCGGCCCTCCACACACGTGTTCTGATTCAGATACATGTTGTGTGTTGAATAAGAGCTGACTGTTTCTGTGTGTTTCTGCTGCTTCATTCTCAAACAAAAACCGGGTATTGATATCTGTTTTTATTGATTGATTCATTGATTGATTGATGGATGTTTCCAGGTCCGTGCTGCTCCTCCACCCCCAAAGCAGCATCCTCGTGGGCAGGTGAAGCGGAGGGAGGAGGTGGAGATCACGCTGGTGTGAACCTCTCGACGAACTTCTGGAGGAAACTGAAAGTAGACTGAACCCTGTGAAGACGAGTGGAGGACGGAGGAGCTCCTTCACTTTGTGTCTTCACTCTGAGGGTCTGTGTGGACGACTTTCTCTCAACTGTTTAACTTCGTCTGATGTTCAGTTGTTACATCCACTGCATACTCGGTGTTTAACTCCTGTTTGACCCACAATTAGGATTTGAATATAAATCATGTGACCGTCACACGGTGATATACAGTAAAACACACAGTAAACCTGTTTGTGTAAGAAATGAATACAACAGGTAACACAATGTTATTCACTCGTACAAAATTCACACACACACACACACACACACACACACAAACCAGTCCAAAGGAGAACATGTTAAACACGTGTTTCTAACGTGAACAGTCAGCGTCACTGTGTCACTTCCTGCAGCTCCTCGTCTCATTTTCACAAGCTGATGTTGAGACTTTTCAGTTTGATTTCTTCTATGCAACGACGTTAAACATGTCATCAACATGTCGTCAACACCTTTATTATATGTTGTCAACACCTTTATTAAATATGTTGTCAACATGTTAGTTAACATGTTTTTTTCATCACAAACCAAACATCTGGTTGTCTCCACACTCAATCAAACTCCAGCAGGGACGAGGCTGGTCCTCTCCTCTCTTCTCTCCTCCTCTCCTCTCCTCTCTCCTCCTCTCCTCTCTCCTCCTCATCTCCTCCTCTTCTCCTCTCCTCTCAGTAACTCCGGAGTTACATTAACAAGGGAAAAGTGGCAATTGTAGTTGATTGTTGTCGGTGGGAAGAACCTGAACACATTAATGGATCCTCGACGTTTGTATTGATCTTATGTTAGTTTTCTCTGCAGCAGAAGTTCCTGAAGGGAAGCTGAACACACATAATCTGTTGTGACGACGCTGAAAGTGACAGTTTACACTGAGATCATGTGCAGTTGTAACATGCTTTTATTTTTAAGGAGGAAACCATCCTGAGCTGCTAGCTGTCCAGTTTAAACAACAGAAACCAGAACTATCCTGTCATAGTGAAGCACTTTTTCATGTCTTCTTCTTCCTCTTCAGTATTTTTGTGGATTCTATGTTTGTTGGATATTTCTTGTTTGCCGTTTTGTTTACCCGATTCGTTGGTAAGAGTTTTTTTCTTGTGTTATTTAGCCTTAAATAGCCATCGTACTGTCGACCTTTTGATCATATTGTTTTTGAAATGATGATAGTTTACAGAGAGCTTGGAGATGGATATCTGTACAGATAATAGCACAGATATAATTTTACTTTTTTGTTTCTTTTTATGTAGAATTAGCTTAAAAAATGTATTAAACCTTAGTTGAATTGGATCAGAGGAAAAGGGATATCCGTCAGCCATGTTGCTGTGTTCTCGTTGATCTCCCTGAGATCTGAATGACATCAAACTTATTTTTAAAGTTTGCATTTACCCTGTTTGTATCGATAAAGAGAAGTTGTTGTTAACTTGTTAAAGAAGTCTGAATCTAAAATTCAAACTACCCACACTTGTATTCACACACCAGTGGATGTTTAACTGTATTTATTGTGTACAAATAATGTGAAATAAAGAAGTAAAAAAAGACTGTTTTTCTGTTTTAACTTTTCATGCTGTGTGTGTGTGTGTGTGTGTGTGGTATCAGAGCGCCCTCTCATGTCCATATTAATATCGCACACACATGTGATCCATCTCTCCTCTTTGATAAATGTGCAAATGTTTGTTAGTTTGCAGCAGTTTGCAGCCGGTCGTCATCTGTCACTCTGAAACAAACACAAACATTAAATCATGACGACACGTGAGTCAGCTGTGGATCATTTTAAATAAAATGGTTGCAATAAAACTTCAATAAAATTAAATCAAAGTCCCAACAGTCCCTTCTGAGCTCATCACAGATACTCGCTGCCTGGATACACCTGATTGTTCAGATCCGTTTATTATTCTGACAAACTAACCAAAATGTTGGAAACGCCCTGACTCATAATTTTAAAGAAAGTGAGGAAAAAATCTTGGATCTCTTTCTGGATCAGCGCCAGAAGTTATCAAGGTCTATTCTGGATCCCATTCACACACTGAGTTTCAGAGCCGTTGACCCAACCAACCTAAATGTGGGTTGCTAGTGCTAGGTGAGCCCAGGTGTGATTGGTTGTTAAGCTGTCTTGGGAGAGAACTCAGTACTACATAAACTCTCAGCTGACATCAGACAGTCTGGCTCTACTGACGCCTTTAAATTTAAACTCAAAACTTATTTCTTTGACTTAACCTTTAATTAGTCCTTGACTTCGACTCCTAGCTTCTTCAGTGGGTCGGTCTCAGTCTCGATGAGTCTCTTACCTTTAGTATAAGAATCCACATCGTCCTGCTGACCAGAAACAATCTTTTGATTCTGACTAACATCACAGTTCTGTAACTTCTGTTTCTGTTTTCTATTCCAACAAGGTGCAAGCTGTGTCGCTCTCTCACTCTCTACAGCTTCCTCCTCCTCCTGCTCCTCTCTTCTACCTTCTCCCCCTGCTCCTCCTTTGCAATTTTCTGTCAATGCAACTTGTAAAGTGTGATTTTGTTGTTCTGTTCTGTCCATGTGACATGTATGGCACGTCTGTCCGTCCTGGGTCAGGATCCTCTTCTGTGGATCTTCCTGAGATTTCTTTTTTCCTGTTAAAAGGTGTTTTTTTTCTCAACATGTTAAGTTTTTCCTCACTTGAATCGAGGGTCTGAGGACAGAGTGTCGTTCACTGTACAGACTGTAGAGCCCACTGAGGCGATGTGATTATGAGTTTGGTCTGTATAACTTTATTCTCTCAGTCTGGTGACAGACTGCAGATGTAAATTAGATCTAAGCTACCTCTGGTTCAGTGCATCAAATAACAACATTTATGTTTAATATTGTACATGGTCCCTCTACAGATGGACCAAAATAAAATCAAGAAAATCAATAAATTCGCAGTTCTGATAATAATAATTATTTCAAAAAATTTAAACTGACGTCCTTCACCGTTTTATTTTGTTAAGACCGGAAGTGTCACATTCTATTCCGGACGGCTTGACACTGGTGTGAAAAAGATGGCTGCTCCGGCGGCAACGGCGAGTTCTGTCCCCGGTTTGTGTCCAAATTACGCCGTGATTTGCTCGTTCTTGGAGCGCTACGGAGCGTTGTTGGACTTACCGGAGCTCACCTTTCCTCAGCTGGAGAGATACCTGCAGGACAAATCCTCAGGTGAGTCAGAAAAACAGCCAGCTGCTAGCGGGAGGAGGACAGACTTCACCATTAATGAGAATGGTACCGTGCTAACAGGCTAGCAGCTAGTTAGCTGGTCGTGTGTTATTGTGTGGTTTTCTAACCTTCGTTTTTACTTAAATAGAAGTTAACTGCGCCTCAGAGCTGCTGTTCGAAGTGGAAAATGTGTCCACGCTTTATTTAATGATTATTAAGGTGTGAGTCCGCCGAATGAGTCGAGGTTTTCTCTCACTTTTGAGCTTTTGAATAGGGCTTAATTTTTTCAAGCAGCCTTTATCTGCTGTTGTAACGATACTCGTAACACAACACAGGCAGAAATGTGTGCTGATAATATTGTGTTATTAGTGTTTGTGAGGCGATAAAGAGGGTGATCATTAATGCAACACGTCATGGATTCAGATAATCTATTGGTGAATGTGTTATTGTGTGTGTCGGGCACACGTTTGTGCACTTTATTTACAGTTAAAATATTTTGTAGTGGTTCACACGGATTCCGTCAAGGTAGCACTAATAGCGGCGGCTTCCGGTGTAAGCTTTCAAAATAAAGCTTTTCTGGAGCTCACATAATGCTCCTGTTAATGAAAAGAAACACTGATGACGTCGCTGTGCATTGATTAACTATTAGATTAGTAAATGTATTATTTCTACACATTCAATGGAACGTATCCTCTGTGATCCTCCTGCAGCTACGTTTGTATTAAAGAAACGTCATTGTACTTCCGCTTGTGTTGCTCATTATGTCTGACTTGACTATTTTTTTAATTGAGCAGGGGTGCAATGCGCAGGCGCAGCTCTGTCTGAAATCTTCCTGATTGAGTGTTTTTTCCCTCCATTAAAATAAACTCACCTTACTGTGTTTTAACACCAGCATGTTAACATCCCAGATTTAAAAAATAATTCTACTGATCAACATGTTCAGTGGACATCTTTGAAAAATAAATAAATATATGATAAATATATACACAAATAAATTCTACACGTGGACGTATGTGTGTATATAAAAGTTTGGACACACCTTCTCATCCGATGGTTTTTCTTTATTTATATTATTTTCTACATTGTAGATGGTAAATGCTCTTGCATTTCTATAGCGCTTTTCCAGTCTACTTCGACTGGCAACTGGGGGGAGCCGAGATTCAAACCAGCGACCTTCTGATTATTAGATGACCCGCTCTACTTCCTGAGCTACAGCCGCCCCATCAGATCAATACTGAAGACATCGAAACTATGAAGAAACATATGGAATTATGCAGTAAACAAAAAAGTGTTAACCAGAATATGATTTATATTTTATATTCTTCAGTAGCCACCTTCTGCTTTGATGACAGCTTTGCTCACTCCTGACATTCTCTCAGTCAGATTTATGAGGTCGTCACCTGGATGGTTTCCAACAGTCTTGAAGGAGTTCCCAGAGGTGCTGAGCACTTGTTGGCTGCTTTGCCTTCACTCTGCGGTCCAACTCATCCCAAACTGTCTCAACTGGGTTTAGGTCGGGTGATTGTGGAGGCCAGGTCATCTGACGCAGCACTCCATCACTCTCCTTCTTGGTCAGATAGCAATTACAAAGCCTGGAGGTGTGTTTGGGGTCATTGTCCTGTTGAAAAACAGATGATGGTCCCACTAAGCACAAACCAGATGTGATGGCATGTGGCTGCAGAATGCTGTGGTAGCCATGCTGGTTCAGTGTGCCTTGAATTTTGAATAAATCACCAACAGTGTCATCAGCAAAGCACCCCCACACCATCACACCTCCTCCTCCATGCTTCACGGTGGGAACCACACATGCAGAAACCATCCGCTCACCTTTTCTGCGTCCCACAAAGACACGGCGGGTGGAACCAAAACTCTCAAATTTGGACTCATCAGACCAAAGTACAGATTTCCACTGGTAAAATGTCCATTCCTTGTGTTTCTTGGCCCAAACACCTCTTCTTCTTCTTGTTCTTCCTCAGTAGTGGCTTCTGTGCAGCAATTCGACCATGATGGCCTGATTCACACAGTCTCCTCTGAACAGTTGATGTTGAGATGTGTCTGCTACTTGAACTCTGTGAAGCATTTCTGTGGGCTCTAATCTGAGTCTGGTAACTCTAATTGACTTATCCTCTGCAGCAGAGGTAACTCTTGGTCTTCCTGTCCTGGGGCGGTACTCATGAGAGCCAGTTGAGGATACATTCAAAGTTTTTGATATTTTCCCGATTGACTAACCTTCATGTCTTAAAGTATGGATTATGGATCAGAACAGTAGTCGAATAGGGTTATTCACTGCAATGAACGGTGTACCAACCCTAGCTCTGCACCACACAACTGATGGTCTCAAACACATTAAGAAGGCAAGAAATTCCACAAATTGACTCTTGACAAGGCGCAGCTGTTAATTAAAACCATTCCAGGTGACGACCTCATGAATCTGATTGAGAGAATGTCAGGAGTGTGCAAAGCTGTCATCAAAGCAGAAGGTGGCTACTTTGAAGAATATAAAATATAAATCATATTCTTCAACCCTTTTTTGTTTACTACCTAATTCCATGTGTTCCGTCATAGTTTGGATGTCTTCAATATTTATCTACAATGTAGAAAATGATAAAAGAAAGAAAAAAACATTGAATGAGAAGGTGTGTCCAAACTTTTGACTGGTAGTGTATATACGTGTGTATGTATATATGTGTAAGTATATGTATATATACATGTGTATGTGTGTGTGTGTGTGTGTGTGTGTGTATATATATATATATATATATATATATTACACACACACATACACACAAGTCTGTGAGCAATGAAGTGACTGGATCTTCTTTCTTTTCTTTTTTCAGTTCCAAAGCTGCTCGTTGATCTTCACGTCAAGTTGTTGAGGAAGATCGGCAAGTCTGTGTCAGCAGACAGATGGGAGAAGTATCTCATAAAGGTACAAGTGTATTTTTTATACTTACTGACACGTAATGCATGTGTAATAAAGTGTAATGGAACAATATTGTTTTTTAGATTCATAAGATTTGGTACAACATTTGGTTGACAGCAGGACCAGTCATAAACAGAACTGACATATTATCACCATGTGAAGTTGGTACGTGAACGTGTTACCAAAGAATGTACCTTCCAGCTGACACACAACATTAGCATTAATTTAGAGCGGGGGGCTCAAACTGCCGGACCCCGGGTCACTAATGTGCATACGAATATCTTGTTAAATATTAAGAAATATGTGCAGAAGTGCTGCCAGGTGTCTGGCAAGAAATGAAGTACAAATGTATTTCTTTTGTTAGTTCAGTAGTACTTTCCCTACTTCAAGAATAGGGAAAAAAGATTTTTCATTAACTGTTAAAAGCTTATCATATAAAATTGTATACAGACTCCTTTTTGAATTTTTTTATTACAATGTTAATCATGGAAATAAAAACTACATTTTCATTAGTATTGCGGCTTCTTGTAGTACGAGGCAGTAAGCAGTTAGCTAACTTCGATTCTTAATGTTTCATCACTATCACACGTAATTAGACTGTCCATTAAAACACTACTTCTAACTACTAACACAGTAGTTGTATTAGTGCTGTGCGATATGGACAAAATTTTATATCTTGATGTAGCTTATTTTATATCCCGATAACGATATATATCCCGATATAGTATTTTTTCTTAGAATTATATATATATATATATATGTTCAAATCAATCACATCTCAGCACTATTTTTGATAACCATGTGAATGAAAGGCAGATGAATGGCACTTTCTCCTTTTATTCGTGACTTTTTGCAGGACTGTCACAACAAATAAGAATGTGTAAACAAAAACTATTCCAAGCTTTTATGTAAATATAAAAAATAAATATCTTTTTCCGGGTAGGACAGCCCGTAGGCCTCGCGGCTGGGTTCTGCTTCTGTATCCGCGTCTGATGTAACGTAAATAGTAACGTTATTTTCGTCTTCCATTGCGCTCTCCTCTGTCTCCGCCATGCTGCTTTGCCTCTGTTTACTCCCGAGCGACCAGTGCCGTAATATATCCAATGGTCATTCCGACGTTGAGTTGTGCTTTACATGGCGTATTAAATCACAACCATAGTGTACGTTAACGTTAGTGTAGCAACAGTGCTAAACAAGTAGCCTACACGTTAAAATTACGATATAAACAACAGAGGGTTATATCCTACAGTAGACATTTTTATGTCGCACTACGATATATATCGTAATATCGCACAGCTCTAAGTTGTATAAGTATCACAGTAGTTGTATAAATATCACAGTAGTTATGTGAGTATCACAGTAGTTATACAAGTATCACAGTAGTTATGTGAGTATCACAGTAGTTGTATAAGTATCATAGTAGTGATGTGAGTATTAAATGGGGCAGCTGTAGCTCAGGAGGTAGAGCAGTTCTCTAGTAATCATAAGGTCACTGGTTTGAATCCCGTAGCTCCCCTCAGATACATGTTGAAGTGTCCTTGACATGCTGATACTGATATCATGCTCCTGATGAGCAGTTGGCGCCTTGCATGGCAGCCTCCGGCATCAGTGTATGAATGTGTGAATGGGTGAATGTGGCAAGTATTGTAAAGCGCTTTGATCTGTCAGTAGACTGGAAAAGTGCTATAGAAATGCAAGACCATTTACCATTTAAATAAGTTGTGAGTAATAATGTAGTTACTGTAATACTCACAACTAATTTAATACTCACATAACTACTTAAACAATTTCCCCTAGGAGATAATAAAGTAATTCTGATTCTGATTAATACTTATATAACTACTGTAATACTTATATAACTACTGTTATAATTTAGTTTTTATTAAACTGTTCTCCTGTTCAACAAAGAGTCGCCATCATCTCACCTGGTTGTTGTGTGATTGTAAGCAGAAATAATAGTTGTTGTCTGTCAGACAGTAAATGTGTTGGTGTGTATGAAGGAAACAGACGGTAATTGTGTTGGTGTGTATGAAGGAAACAGACGGTAAATGTGTTGTGTGTATGAAGGAAACATCAGTACATGTGTTGGTGTGTATGATGGAAACAGACAGTAAATGTGTTGTGTGTATGAAGGAAACAGACGGTAAATGTGTTGTGTGTATTGTTTACAGTATTAAGTACAGATCAGGCGTGTCATGTAATATTTTGCTGATGAGATGTCTGGTTTTCTGTCAGGTCTGTCAGGAGTTCAACACGACGTGGGCATGGGAACTGGAACAGAAAGGATACAAGGAGATGCAGACGGACTGCAAGGCGGCCATACTTAAAGTAAATACACACTATTTATGTAGTTATCAGTGGTATTCAGGTTTCTCCACATATTTACATTATTAAGTTTTTTTATTCAAGAAAAGATTTTAGAGAAAGGCACTGTGGTGTAACCTCAGACAGTAAAACAACTTTTTAACCGTACATTAAAACTTGTTACAGCAGGAAAACATAAAGATTAAATTTATAACAGTAATGGCTGAATTCAATATAAAGCTGTCTGATATCAAACAGTATTTACTGTGTAGTGCTCTATATTCATTGTCCACCATTTTATCTATGAGTATGACATTAATACACTATTTACAGTGCCCAAAAAACTCAGAGCAATAAATGAACACCATCAACATATACAGTGATATATGTATAAATATATAGTTGGCGCTGTTGCCCCCCAGGAAGAAGGACCTGGGTTTGAGACCGGGCAGGGCCTTTCTGTTTGCATGTTTTCCCCTGAGTGGGTTTTCTCTGGGTACTCCGGAGACCTCCCACAATCCAAAGACATGCCGAAGTTAGGTTAATCAGTTACTCTAAATATTCAGAAACATGCACACCAGTAGCCTGCTGGAGGTATTTTTCTAGGGCTCTGGCAGTGCTACTCAGGTTCCTCCTCGCTCAAAGGAGCAGATCCCGGTTCTGCTGCTTGGTTGTTGTCCTTCTACGGCTCTGTTCAGCTCTCCTCGTGTAACGGGTGGTCTCCTGGTATCTCCTCCATGCTCTTGAGACTGTGCTTGGAGAAATAGCAAACCTTCTGACAACTGCACATATGGATGTGCCATCCTACAGGAGCTGGACTATCTGTGCAACCTGATTGGGCTGCAGGTACCGCCTCATGCTACCAGTAGTGACGAGGACACTAGCAGCACACAAAACTAGAGAAGAATTAGTCGGGAAGGATCAGGAGAGAGCAACCGTCTGTGGCCACCACATGAAGAACCATTCCACTTTTGGAGGTTGTCTTGTTTTTGCCTCTCCATTGCACCTGTTGTCACTTTCATTTGCACCAAAGCAGGTGAAACAAATTCACAATCACTTGTGCTTCCTAAACAGACAGATTGATATCCCTGAACTTTAACTGACTTGGTGTTATACTGGGACCATTAAGTGTTCTCTTCATTTTTTACGAACGGTACATCATGTTTACGTGTTTTGGTATAATTTTCAAGGTTCTGTTGGTGTTTTCTTCTTTCTGCAGTATTTGTGTGAATGTCAGTTTGATGAGAACGTGAAGTTTAAAACTGCCATCAATGAGGAGGACCCAGATAAGATGCGGCTGCAGCCGATTGGCCGGGACAAAGACGGTCAGATGTACTGGTTTCAACTGGACCAAGACGACAACGTGCGTGTTTACGTGGAGGAACAGGACGACCTGGACGGGTCGTCGTGGAAGTGCATCGTCAAGTAAGCAGACGGAAGAGATTTAAATGGAGTAAACATGCTGCAGGCGCTCTGACATGAAAATGAATTGTTAATGAGTTTTATGTACTCTGAAACTGAGATGTTAAATTAATCTCCTGTTCTGTTCTGTTCTGTTCTGTTCTGTAGAGACAGAAATGAACTGGCTGAAGTCGTCGCTCTGCTGAAGACACAAATTGATCCGGAACTGTTAAAAAAAGACCAAGAAGCCAAACGTGATGGCCAGGAGGAGAAACAGAAAGCAGAAGGTCAAAGTTTGATTCTAAAATGATTAATTATGTTAGTTCACATATTTATTTGGGTTGTTTGAAAAAAAACAATACATAACACATACTAATCAATATTGTTATCTACTATCTTTCTGAACTGATTGATGGATTACAAATATTGATTTTTTTTATACACTTAATAACATTATGTTTGTGAAAAGGTGGAACAGTGCAGCGTGCACATCATGCTGCAGCAACACACACACACACACACACACACACACACACACAGACAGACAGCCATCTCCATGAAGAAAGCAGCTCGTCCACCTGACAGACCTGCAGACTGCACCAACGTGGATAACAGTTATTACTGAAATGTGAAACAGTCGCAGACAAGAGTTTGTTTGTGAAAAATGAGATGAAAGTGTATTCAACTGACCAACATCAGTGGTTGAATGTTTTTGTAAAAAAGGGTGAAAAAGAGAGTTCAGCATCTCTCCTGCAGCGTCGGCTTTCTGCAAACCTGTCGATCAAAACGCTGAACGTGCTGAAGTGGACGTTAATTGGCTTTTTTAAAAAGGTCATCTACAAGATAATTTGAGTTTGTCCCGTCAAGTTCTGCCTTTATTTTGTTCTGTGAGCGTAACACAAACAACAAACAAACAAGAATTGTAGAAAATAAGAATGATGATTTTGATGTGAATTGTTTTGTTTTCAGTTATGTGACACTAAAACTTCAAACCAAATTCAAAGATTCTCTCCTCATCTTAATTTTCCATTTTCAAAATTACGTTACAGGTGAAGACAAGAAGACGGATGACACATCAGATGAAGACAGCAAAGACTCCAA
Source organism: Pagrus pagrus (assembly GCF_965226575.1). Taxonomy (NCBI): domain Eukaryota; kingdom Metazoa; phylum Chordata; class Actinopteri; order Spariformes; family Sparidae; genus Pagrus; species Pagrus pagrus. Next base: position 63,083 of record NC_140198.1, on the reverse strand, counting down.
CAAGGCTGTGTGTCCAGTCTCACCAAAGACGGAGAATAATGACAGAGATAATTTGATACCAGAAGCTTCTGAGGCCAAATCGTCACTGAACGGCATCACTGAAGGTAAACCTGAAGCAGAACTGTCCTCAGAAAAGTCTGATGTGGATCTCGGCATCATTACAAATGTCCAGAACATTAAAGAAGAGCCGATGGAAGTGTCCAACTCTAAAACGAGCACAGAAACAAGAGAACCGGCCACTGAGACAAGAAGTACGTCAGCGAAGGCAGAAAAACGAGAGGAGGCCAAGAAGAACAGCGCTGAAGAGATTCAGCAGGCTCTGAAGAACGACCAACAGGCCAAAATCCCTCTGAAAAAGAGAGGGATGAAGTTCAGTGAAGACTTTGACAAAAACAGCAGCATTATAGTTCAGAACCCGTCTGTTTCTCAGGTGAAAGACTCTCTGAGAAGTGAGTCGACTCCTGAACAGACAAAGACTATAAATGATCATGTTAACGGTGAAGTTCAGCCGTCATCAGACAAAGAGCTCAACAGTCATCTGATCGAGTCACTAAAAGACAAAGAGCAGATGACTGAACAAGCTGCAGCTCAAACTGAAGAAACCACAGAAAAAGAGTCGCCATCCACAGAAAAGGATGTTGTGAAAGATAAAACGGATGCCGTGAAAGATAAAGCCGATGCCGTGAAAGATAAAAACGATGACGTGAAAGATAAAGCCGATGCCGTGAAAGATAAAAACGATGCCGTGAAAGATAAAGCGGATGCCGTGAAAGATAAAGCGGATACCGTGAAAGATAAAAACGATGCCGTGAAAGATAAAAACGATGCCGTGAAAGATAAAGCGGATGCCGTGAAAGATAAAAACGATGCCGTGAAAGATAAAAACGATGCCGTGAAAGATAAAGCGGATGCCGTGAAAGATAAAGCGGATACCGTGAAAGATAAAAACGATGCCGTGAAAGATAAAAACGATGCCGTGAAAGATAAAGCGGATGCCGTGAAAGATAAAAACGATGCCGTGAAAGATAAAAACGATGGCGTGAAAGATAAAGCGGATGCCGTGAAAGATAAAAACGATGGCGTGAAAGATAAAGCGGATGCCGTGAAAGATAAAAACGATGCCGTGAAAGATAAAGCGGATGCTGTGAAAGATAAAGCGGATGCCGTGAAAGATAAAAACGATGGCGTGAAAGATAAAGCGGATGCCGTGAAAGATAAAAACGATGGCGTGAAAGATAAAGCGGATGCCGTGAAAGATAAAAACGATGCCGTGAAAGATAAAGCGGATGCCGTGAAAGATAAATCGGATGCCGTGAAAGATAAAAACGATGCCGTGAAAGATAAAGCGGATGCCGTGAAAGATAAAGCGGATGCCGTGAAAGATAAAAACGATGGCGTGAAAGATAAAAACGATGGCGTGAAAGATAAAGCGGATGCCGTGAAAGATAAAAACGATGGCGTGAAAGATAAAGCGGATGCCGTGAAAGATAAAAACGATGCCGTGAAAGATAAAACGGATGCCGTGAAAGATGAAGCGGATGCCGTGAAAGATAAAAACGATGCCGTGAAAGATCAGAACGATGAGGTGAAAGATCAGACGGATGCCGTGAAAGCTAAAATCGATGCCGTGAAAGATAAAAATGATGCCGTGAAAGATAAAAATGATGACGTGAAAGATAAAATGGATGAAGCTCACAGTGTAGAGAAGGTCACAGGGGCAATCACATCACAACAAACAGATGAGAAAAATGAAGATACAAAGGTAGAAAAGGAAAACACTGAATCAAAAGAGAAGAAAGAAGAACCGCCACCTACACCTAAGGACGTTTATAATGCACCTGAGAAGTCGTCCAGTCATGAAGAGCATGAAAAAGCAAAAGAATCCAAACGAGCAGATAAAAAAGAGTCTTGTACAGGAGAGAAGACCAAGACATTGATGGAAAGTAAGAAAACATTAACAAGTGGAGAGTCTGAGAAAGTTAAATCCAAAGATTCAGAGGAAAAATCAGCCTGTGCCGACGTAGACACATCAGAGTCGAGTCAGACTGAAGAAAACAAGACGTCACAGATGAATATAACAGAAATAAAGCAAAGGGAGGTGAGCGGTGCTAAAGAAACAGAGACATGTGAGACTAATGTAGAGAAACCAGATAAATCTGCAAAGAAATCTGTTGACTCTGAAAACACAGTGTCACCATCGGTCACTGGAAAAACAGAAATACTCAAAGACAGTGATAATACAGACACACAAGAAGTAACACAGAGCTCGAATGTCATTAAAAAGGCAGATAAACCACCATGTGGTGAGAAATCAGAAGACAAACGCAACACTAACCAGAGTTTAGATTCTTCTGTTGCTCTGAAATCAGACTCATGTAAACCTGTTGCGATGCTGGATAATATCAAAGATTCAGAGAAGACTCCAGAGAAAGCCTACAAGACTAACGCCGAGAAGACGGGAAAGCCTGAAGATGTAAAAAAATCTGTCAGAACAACGCATCATGTTGGCAAGATAAGCCAGTGTACTTCCGAGCCTATGGAGGTAGAAGCAGTGGCCGTTAAACATGATCTGACAAAGCCACAAGAGGATGACAAAACAGATATGAACTCGGAGGCACAGACGATGACGGATGACTCGTCTGAAGGGAAAGATAAACCCTCCGGTCCTGCTGAGAAGACAAACGTCTCTAAAGTATCTGATAAAAATCCAGAAAGGCCGGACACAGAACAGGAGAAAGTGTCTGATGATAAAACGGACAAGTCAGATCCTCCATTATCAGGAGGCAAAAGGGAGAATAGAAAGGACACAGACGATGAAAAAATTCAAAATGACAGTGAGCAACATCACAAAGAAAGTAAAGACGATAAAACCTCAAAAACTGATAAAACAAAGAAGAAAGATGCTCACAAAGAGACTGAAACCTCAACCAAAATGGAGGAATCTGCCCACCAAAATGTGAGCAAAGAACCAGGCGGCAAATCTTCAACCGGCGCGGAGAAAGAATCAGAGACCAAAAAGCCCACTGACGAGGAAAGTAAAGGCAAAAGTGAAGAAGAGGAGTCTGCAACAAAAAAAGAGGTGGCGAATGGTGGCAAAGCTCTGTCAGATGCTCCGGAGGAAGGCGTTCGTCAAAAAATGAAACGTCCAGCTCAGCGAAGAAAAGCTGAACTCCAGAGAGAGGAAAGACAAGGAGACTCTGAGTCTGATACAAACACCGGCAGATCTCTCCGGAGATCACCGAGGATCTCTAAACCAACACCGAAGGCTGTCGAGATCCACGACAGGAAGCTGGAGAAATCACAGGCCACTCCACCGGCTGACAAACGTGACGACGACAAAGAGGACAAGGAAAAAGATGAGGATGAGGAGGACGAGGAGAAGGAGAAAGCAGTTCAGAAGAAACCAAGAGAAAAAAAGGCCGATCAGGATGGTCAACCCAAACCTAAGGTGAGATTCATCACTAAGTTTTTATCTTCCTCAAAGCTCTTTTATTAAAGTATATGGACCATGTTTCCAAAATATGCAGCCTCGTGTTAACGTGTTTGAACTGAAACCAGTCGGACTTTGGAAAATAAAAACAAAAGAAACGAATCAAAGTTACAGGACCAGTAACTGGTGAAACTGAAAAATAAAGTAATTAACTTTTCAGTTCAAAGGACTGAATGATCCGTCCTTCAACTCATCAACATGTTTTTGTTTCAGGGGAGAAAGAGACGAAGGGTTCGATGGTCCAACACACGAACACGACGTAAAAAGAAAGGCTCAGACGATGAAGAGGAAGACAACAGCGATGAAGAGTCAAGCGAAGAGGAGGAGAGTGAGGAAGAGGATGACAGCGATGAAGACTACAAGGTGGAGCGAAGCAGGAAGAGGCGTAATCGTAACAGAGAACGACGAAGCTCGGACTCCTCGACGTCCTCAGATGACGACCTACCTCCAAACGACGACCCCTGTAAACACTGTGGTCTTCCAAATCACCCTGAGCTGGTGAGAACATCTCATAATAGTAATACAAATATCTCTCACAGGGTTCCCGCGGGGTCTTAAAAAGTCTTAAAAGCATTGAATTTATGAATTTGGAAATAATACCTTAAAAAGACTTGAAAAAGTCTTGAATTTTGATATCTGGGTCTTAAATTTTGTGCTGTATGTAACTTCTCCGTATCGCATTTTTCGTCAAAAGTTTCATTTGCATGGATTAAAGTCCTCCGTCGCTAAGATGGATTTCCGTCATTCAAACTTGTGAGATCAATGTAGATCGGAGGAGAACTGTTGGCTGATGTTTATTGACAGATTGTCACACTCTACAGCCAATGGTATCGTTAACAGCGTGTGCTCACCTGACCAATGACAGTGTAGAGACCCACACGGGGCGGGATCTCAACACGGAGCGGTGCTAAAGTTTAGCTGCTTAGCTAGCAGGGACTCGTCGCGCTGCTACGTTATCAGCTGAGTTTAGTCAGCACGTGAGAGCTCGTGTGACACGGAGAGTCTCCTGTTGTGTGCTACATGTGTGAAATAACAACTATAGTCTGGACTTTGTCTGCAGTGTATCTGTGTAAACGGCTTCCTTCAGCGTCTCTCCCTCCCCTCTGGCACCGTGAGTTACCATGGTTACAGGACCGCCCTGAAACTTTATAATGATGATCAATAAGAAGTGTTTGGTCAGTTTGACTGTACAGAGTCATGAATGTTGCCTGATTGTAGCTCAGTGCTGAAATCTTGTATTATAACATAGAACAAAGGCTCAGAGCTTCTTTATTAACAGTATGTTAGTGATGACAGAAAGTGGGAACTCGCCGTCAGACTGACAAGGCTGCAAAAGTTGCTGTTTGTATGATGTATTTTTCTTTTAACCGTAAGAGGCTCACTGTAAACAACATTATTAATAATAATTAATGATGATGATGATGATGAGAAGAAGTAGAAAAATAGCATACTGAAAAGTTCTGTAGATGGTTGTAGATGATTATTTGAAAGAGTAAAACCTGAGAGAAGCTTGGCAAAAAAAAGGCACAGATTGATTTCATAGATTGAAAATTACATTGAAAAGACAAAAACATTTTAACTGTGTATAGAACAGCTATTCAGATCATCCTCCTGTAAAACACTGTCAAATATTTAAACTTGATGTCTGCATTAGAGAACATGGTGTGGGGTGAGGCTGTAAATCTCAAACTTATTTTTTTAGCTCGTGTCAAGTAAAATGCCCTGTAACATGTTTCACAAATTACAAATTGGGAATATGACTTGGCTACAGCTCGAAAAAACATTTCAGTCAAAAGATTTTTTTTTTGCTTTAATCCATGCATTTGTCAACCACTATTATTTGGATCAAAGAACGTAAATAAAGAGCGGCGGAAACATAGACTGTATGGACGGAACCAATAATAGCGAACGCAACGCAACCCAAGTGAAATTGCTCAGAACGCTAGATTTACGCCAGTAAATCACATTGAGACATCTCTTTTGAGTACTGTGGACGTCTTTTGTTTGTTAAATAAATGAACACTCCGAAATTCAAGGATTTCATTCTTTTTTGCCGCTAGGGCCGTGAAATAGGCAGAAAAATAGGTATTAATTTTTTATATGAATGGTCTTAAAAAGGTCTTAAAAAGTCTTAAATTTAACTTGAAGAAACCTGTAGGAACCCTGTCTCAAGATGCATTTAGTTTGGAGATATTTAGGATATATTTGATATAAAACAGGTGAAGATGATCAGGTAAAGTTTGATGTTGAATGTTTGATAACAATGATGTGAACGATGAATTGATGATTGATTATTGACGTGTCGTTTGCAGATATTGTTGTGTGATTCATGTGACAGCGGGTATCACACGGCTTGTCTGAGGCCTCCTCTCATGATCATCCCTGATGGAGAATGGTTCTGTCCGCCGTGTCAACACGTATGTACTGTCAGAGAAAAACGATTTTGAGATTAAAAAAATGAAAACAAATATTAAAGATAAGATGAATTAAATATGATCAGTATGATGTTTGTCTTGATTGTCTCTGTAGAAGCAGCTCTGTGACAAACTAGAAGAGCAGCTCCAGAATCTGGACGCTGCTTTGAAGAAGAAGGAGCGAGCTGAGAGGAGGTGAGACGTGTTGTTCATTCACAGTAAACAACATTTAAAATATTATTTCCATGTTTGTGTTGTCGTTTTGTTGTTGAGGATGTTTGACTGTGTTCATGTGTTTTATCCCCTCCAGGAAAGAGCGACTTATCTATGTTGGAATCAGTGTTGAAAACATCATCACACCCTCAGTGAGTAAATAAATATGAATGTTATAAATATTTTAAATCTTTACCTGTTGGTGTTTGTAACATAAACTCTGACTGTTCACAGGTGGAGGAAGAGGCAGAAAAACCAGTCATCATCAAAGAGAAGAAAGAAGTGAAGAAGAGTAAGAGCTGGGGTCGAAGGTCAACGAGGGCCAAGAAATCCATCAGCTACAGGTCTCAAACACACTTTTAATATCTCATTATATCATTATTTTGTATTAATAATCAGTTTGCTGTTTTAGATCAAATTTGATTCATCAGGAGAAAAATTCACACGTTTGAGAGACGAAAAAAGAAAAGAGATAAATAACTTTAAATCAAATGAATAAAGATATGTTACAAATTATATAATTAATATAATTAATCGATAATAGTTATATACATTAAATTACCTTCAGTTCTATAAATGAATTGATTGAATGTGTGTGAAACAAGTCCAGTTGTGTGTAGGCTGATATACAGTTTATGATATAAGCAGGCGTGTAGTTCTATTTGTTTAAGTACCGTAGACACATGCGCTGGTCACGTGCACACGGTCCATTATTTTCCACAACATGAACCATTATAATAATATAATATTTATTAATCAAGCTTAGCTTTCAACTGATCCTTTCTTTAACTGGTGGAAATGGGTTTCCATATTTGTCACCGTGAATATGCCTGAACTCCGGCAGCGTCCAGCTGCTGCTTCTGTTGCTGCGCTGTAAGTCTTAGTTACTTGTTTTGAATGTGTAGGTGGGTGAAACGCAGAGCGAATGACAGGACCAAACATGTATTATATTATATTATTATATGTCACATAATGTAACGAGTTGTGCATTCAGGGCTGTTCAGATTTGCCTACCGTTAGTAGTTTTAGCGATTCATCACTTTTAACATTTTAACATTCAACCGGATTAAAAACGGTGAATGTTTCATTTCCTCACTTGGAATAAAAAGTGGTGGAGCTTGGCACCGGCAGCATACATACAGGCTGAGCCCCTGTGACCTGAACCCTGTCCAAATATATAATATATGAGCAGTACACAGTAATAATACTGTGTAATACTGTGATAGTAAAGAATATCATAATACAACAGTTTATATTAAGATACAATAATATCAATAAAGTAGAACTACAGTGTTATAATACATTGACACAGAATAATGAAGTGTTGGATAGTGTGTGTGTGTGTGTGTGTGTGTGTGTGTGTGTGTGTATATGTAATGTACACTTACACAGCGATGACTCAATGTTAATTTACACTGGAAACAGAACAGTGACACCTGAAGCGTCCTGCAGGGGGCGCCATGTTCAGATTACTGTTGGACCTCATCAGTTAATACATGAGTGATAATCAATCACCACATCAGTCAGTTCACCTGTTCAGGTGACTGAGCTGCTGATGTTCAGGTATTATGACGGGCTCCAGCAGAGAGAAGAGTGATGAACTGATCAATTCAACTGACAAGTGCAATGTAAATATCACTGTTATACATAAAATGTAATTATTATCAATGTTAATTTTACAGGTTTGACGAGTTTGATGAGGCGATCGAGGAGGCGATAGAAGAAGACATCAAAGAAGCTGAAGGTGGAGGTGAGACGATCAATACTAAAATCTCTTTCCAGAGTCCAGATACACATAAACATAAAGAAATAGATCAACAGTACAAACAACAAGAACATGAGCTAATGTCTGGATGTAGCCAGGCTAGATGTTTCCTTTTATTTCCAGTCTTGATGCTAAGCTAAGCTAATTGGCTGCTGAATCAGACATGAAAGATGTGTCGATCTTCTCCGTTAACTGTGGACGACAACAACAACACAAAAGTGTCTGTCACAAAAGTTTTGTCCTTGAATGTGAGAAGTGTGTTGATATTGAAGCTGATTACTTGTGGTGTTTTTCAGGAGCTGGTCGAGGTAAAGACATGGCCAACATCACAGGCCACAGAGGAAAGGACATGTCCACCATCCTCCAATCAGAGGAGAGCAAAGAAAACGGCCAGCCGCCTCGAGTCGCCGTCGCTGCCGGTCAGCGCAGGAAGAAACGGCGGCGACTGAACGACTTGGACAGTGACAGCACGGTGGACGAAGAGGAGAGCGAGGAAGAGTTCTGCCTCAGTGAAAGGTGGGAAGACAAAGTTTGATCAGCTGAACTCTGTCACAGACGTCTGTACACACTGTAGGTGACAGTTTGTTTCTGTATGATGTGAGTCTGCAGCTCAGAGGAAGACTTGGTTGTATACTGTCTTCTGTCAGAGATGTATACAAACAGTATATATATTATAGTTCTTTATGTCTTCTCAGCTCAGAGGAAGAGTTTGTGGTAACCGATAACGACTCGGAGGCTGAAACTGAGGCCGACTCCAACAACAGCGACTTTGGCAGCAACAGCAGCGGGAAACATCGAACGACTTCACGGAGCAGGAAGTTACCAAAACGACGACAAAGCTCCAGGAAGAAACGGAGACCGAAGGGCTACTCTGACGACGAAGAGGAGGAGACGGATGAGGAGGACGAAGATGAAATAGGTAAATAGATTATAGGAGTTAGAATCACGCAGTTTCTCTTTACTCTAGTTTAGTTAGACACCACTGAAGAGTTTTAATTATTAATAATTATAACGATTTGTATTGTTTTCAGAGTTAGACAAATTAGAGTGCTGATCTATTGACTCTATCTGAGTCTATTGATTTCTTCATCTCATAACATATAGATTATGTAGATCACATCTCATCAGCAAACCCCAACCAAAGGGACCAAGAAATTAATAACCTGTATTTATAATATATATTCCTATGTGTAGATGGTATGTTTTTATTCTCACTCAGTTTTATAATAAAATGTTTTAAATCAACATTAAATGTTATTAAACAGACACAGCAGATGATTACAAACCAGGACTTCACTTCATCAGAATTTAATTAATGCTAAATCATCAGTTGATCAATTAATTTACCAGTCAACAGAAATTGATCATCAATGTGAAAAAAAACTAATAATTTCAGTAATTTGATGAAATTATTCAGCCTCCATCTTTTTAAATGTGATGATTTACTGACTAACTTCATTTGGGCAATTTCAAATTAATGTTTTTAATTTATTTATTATTATTTATAAACAATTTGTGATATTTTATATTTGAGTAATAATAATAATGTATGTGTGTGCAGTGACTGAAGGCTCCAGTGAGTTCAGCGACAGCGACCTGGACATGAGTCGGCGGCGGTCTCGGCGGAGTCAGAAGAAGCGGGTGAACTACTGCGAGACGTCCGAGTCCGAAGGCTCTCAGGCTGAAACCAACCGAGTCAAAATGAAGCCGAGACATCAGCAGGACAGCTCCGACAGCGAGGGTCAGTCACAAACTGGATCAATGTTCAGTTTTAAGATCACAGTGTGATTGATGTGATCAGTGTCTGCTGCTGATGTCAGAGGAGCTGATCTGCAGTTTAATCACTGTAGTTTGGCTTTAAAACAAATAAACTTGTGAAGTATTTCTTTAGAAGAATGAAACTGTTGATCAGCTGTTTAATCTCCTTAAAAACAAAACAAACTAATCGGTATGTGCAGTATGGCAATGTATGGATCATACAGTGGTGCTTGAAAGTTTGTGAACCCTTTAGAATTTTCTATATTTTTGCATAAATATGACCTAAAACAACATCAGATTTTCAAGTCCTAAAAGTAGATAAAGAGAACCCCATTAAACAAATGAGACAAAAATATTATACTTTATGTATTTATGTATTACTTTACTTATTTATACCATTTATGTTTTGAGGAAAATAATCCAATATTACAGTGGCAAAAGTATGTGACCCTCTAGGATTGGCAGTTAATTTGAAGGTGTAATTAGGAGTCAGGTGTTTTCAATCAATGGGATGACAATCAGACAATCAGTTGAATCTATCAAAGTCTGATCTTCACAACACGTTTGTGAAAGTGTATCATGGCACGAACAAATGAGATTTCTGAGGACCTCAGAAAAAGAGTTGTTGATGCTCATCGGGCCTGAAAAGGTTACAAAACCATCTCTAAAGAGTTTGGACTCCACCAATCCACAGTCACACAGATTGTGTACAGATGGAGGAAATTCAAGATCACTGCTACCCTCCCCAGGAGTGGTCGACCAACAAAGATCACTCCAAGAGCAAGACGTATGATCATCGGCGAGGTCACAAAGGACCCCAGGGTAACTAAGCAACTAAAGGTCTCTCTCACATTGGCCAATATTAATGTTCATGAGTCCACCGTCAGGAGAACACTGAACAACAATGGTGTGCATGGCAGGGTCCAAGGAGAAAGCCACAGTTTGCTAAAGATCACGTGGACAAGCCAGAAGGCTATTGGAAAAATGTGTTGTGGATGGAAGAGACCAAAAAATAACTTTTTGGTTTAAATGAGAAGCGTTATGTTTGGAGAAAGGAAAACACTGCATTCCAGCATAAGAACCTTATCCCTTCTGTGAAACATGGTGGTGGTAGTATCATGGTTTTGGCCTGTTTTGCTGCATCTGGGCCAGGACGGCTCGCCATCATTGATGGAACAATGAATTCTGAATTATACCAGCAAATCCTAAAAGAAAATGTCAGGACATCTGTCCGTGCACAGATTCTCAAGAGAATGTGTGTCACGCAGCAAGACAACGACCCTAAGAACACGAGTTGTTCAACCAAAGAATGGTTAAAGAAGAATAAAGTTAATGTGGCCAAGTCAAAGTCCTGACCTTAATCCAATCGAAATGTTGTGGAAGGACCTGAAGCGAGCAGTTGTGAGGAAACCCACCGACATCCCAGAGTTGAAGCTTGTCTGTACGGAGGAATGGGCTAAAATTCCTCCAAGCCGATGTGCAGGACTAATCAACAGTTACCGGAAACGTTTAGTTGCAGTTATTGCCGCACAAGGTCACACCAGATACTGAAAGCAAAGGGTCACATTGGATCATTTTCCTCAATACATAAATGACCAAGTATAATGTTTTTGTCTCATTTGTTTAATTGGGTTCTCTCTATCTGCTTTTAGTACTTTGTGAAAATCTGATGTTGTTTTAGGTCATTTATGCAGAAATATAGAAAACTCTAAAGGGTTCACAAGCTTTCAAGCACCACTGTAGGTGTACAGAAACATGTCATCATGATAAACATGAAGTATCTGTGACGCAGCTGACAGTTCCTCCTGTTATCTCACTGCAGCGAGTTTCTCCAGAGAGTCTGATGAGGAGTCGAGAGATCGGAGGCTGAAGAGGAGAGCCGACTCCTCGGAGGAAGACTCCCGGCAGCGGCGCAGGCGGCTCGCCCTAAAACGCAGGAGAGCCTCTGAAGAGGACGACTCGGACGATGACTCGGACGAATCGTCATCGGAGGATCGTCCTGTCCGTAAACGTGTGAACCGCATTGACTCGGACGATGACGACGAGGAGCCGGAGGAGAAACCGAAGGAGAAGAAAGCAGCTGAAAAAACTGACGAGGAGTCAAAGGGAACAAACGCAGGCGAGGTGCCATCCACCAATGGACAGAGCCCGATTAAGAGCCTCGAGGGCCTCGCCGGCCGGCCCACCACCGCCACCACTCCAGGTCTCATCACAAACCTGGAGACACCGGCCAAAAACGTGAGTGCCACAGCAGCTGCTGGCGTGGGACCAAACGGGCTGGTTGGTCCGGAGATGGCGGCGCAGGACGATGACGAAGACGACCTGTTAGGCGTCACAGACCTCGTGGACTACGTCTGCAATAACGAAGACTTGTAAAAAACAAAACAAAATGGTGGACTGTTCTTTTTTTTTGTGGTATTGTATTTTTATATTGCTTAACTTTATTATTCCCTCCCCCGCCAACACTTCCTGTCGTCCTTTTTACTTGCGTCATCTGGAGTCTCGGCTACAGATTGAACTGGATCCAGTGTGTACCCAGTCTGATGCTGTCCCTGTGGGACGGGACAGCGAATAAGGGCACCAAACCCTCCTCAGTTTACCTGCAAACAATCACATCATCCAGCTCCACTGCCAAACACATCCTTCATCTACAAACCTGTCACATCCTCTGCTTTTGTTTCCCTCCATCCAACATTTGTTCACCTCCTCTTCTCGTCTGTTGTCACTGAAAGGGTTACCATCGATGACTGGGAGGTTTTTAGGAGAAAATAAATCATTCCATCAATATTCAAAGAGTTTTACATTTTGGGAAAAATGCCTCCAGGCACAGTTAGATGAGAGGATTGGTGTCACTCATATGTCTGTACAGTTAATATAATGCTACAGCCAGTTAGCTTAGCTTAGCTTATCTTAGAAGACCGTCTTAATAAGCTACAGGACTATTTGTCCTGGTCAGACAGTGACCAGAGCATCTTCCTACTGTGGCTATGACATGCTAAGCTATCAGCAGCAGCAGCAGCTTATGGATGATGAACTCTGATGGACGATGTTATCACGTCTCCATCTGTAAGAACGATTTTAACATTCAACTTTGTAAATGAATCCAAACATGAATGAAAACATGTTTCAAAGTCATTTTAATTTTACTTTTAACAGAACTTCAGGTACGATGATGATCATCGAGGTCATCAGACTGTTTGTTGTCATATTTTCCACCACAATGGTAACATGAATATTTGACATGTTCTGAGGTAACAGGGGAAAGTTCACCTGCCCACAGCTCCCTGACTCACAGACACGTTCCGTCTCATCTGTTAAATCCTGTGTGAATTTACAAAGTTTATTAACTATTTAATAGATGAGATACGAAGTGTTAATTAGTTTCAATGAGTGAAAAGTGCCAATTAGTGTGTTTCGTTACCTTTGGGCAGAACCAGTCTTTATGCAAAGCTAGGCTAACCATGTGCGAGCTAAAGCCTTATATTAAACACAGAGATCTGCGTCAACACACGAGTGGTATCAATCTTTACATTTAACTCTCCGTGACAAAGTAAACGAGTGGTTCCTGTTTGTATTCTGGCTTTTTCTTTCAAGACATAGTTGGAGGTTGTTTAAGATGACATTATTTATTCTTGTCAATTAACCTTTAGGACTAAAAACCAGTCGACCAACCGTCATCTGTCCGCCTTCCCCCAGAACTGTTCTGTTGATAGAGTAGCTTTTGTATATTGTATACATACATACGTATATAATGATTTTAACATCAGTGTCTGGTGAACAGAAATAAACTCTCGTCCCTCCTCATCTTCACATCTAGTCTAGTTATGACATCACGTTTCCTTTTGTGATTTTGTTTTTTAATAATGTATTTTTTGTATATCTAAACTTTTATTTGTTGTTGTAAAGTGTCTTATTTGCTTTGTACATTATTTTCCTTCATAGACCTGCATTAACTAAAGTAACACTAAGCTCCAAACAGCCATCTTTCCTTTTTTCATTCTTCCCCTGAATCTACAAAAAACGTTTTTCTATCCTCATTCTCTATTTTCATCATCTTGAGTTGACATTCAGGTCAAGTTGTAGTAAAGTGGCAACTTTTAAGACATCAAACGTGAGCAAGATGGTGAAAAATGAAGAAATTAGTGTTGAAGCGACAGTCAGGATGCAGTTTATGAATGGTGGAAAATAAAAAACAAACCAATGACTTCAGTGACCTCTGCTGGAACCAGTCTGTGTGTATATCTGTAGTTTTTGCTGTAATATATTTAGAGGCATTTTGTAATCATGAAAAAATATATTGGGCAATTCTTTGGGATTGCATGAGTTTTTAATAGTTTTCTTTTTTAGGAAGTAATATTGGCACAACAGTTTTTTAGGAAAACCATAAAACTTTGGCACGTTTCAGTCACAGCAGTGCTGAAGGACTCGTGAAATCTGTCGTCATGTGCAGTGAAACTGCAGAGGGAAGCATGCGCTGACCTACTAAAGGCACGTTACAGAAACAGTGAAAGGATTATCACAGGAAAAAAACTAGGCCATCTGAATCTGATGGAAGAGAAGAAACGAGGCCTGTTTGTAAAATATTTTGTACATTAGTCTCAGCATGGTCTTCAGAGGATAAACCACTCTATTTATCATACTGTTTTGATACCGGCTACGGCCTGAACAAGACTTCCAAGAAAAAACATTTATATGTGCTGCCTGCAGTGCACACAGCTTAAACTTCTATACACAATATTTAGCTTTAGATTAGATGGACAGATTATAGAAAACCCAATTCTACAGATGTACTAGAAGTGTTGAGTCAGAGTAAAGGAACGTCTATGTGCTGTTTGTAACCCTGTTTAATTCTCCACCGAGAGACGGAGAATGTACTCATGTGGATGTCACGGTTATGAAATAACCTGCGTAGGAGAGAGGAGATGAGGAGAGAAGAGAGGGAGAAAGGCTGCGATGGATGCAGGCGGGAAGTCGGTGCCAATGACTGAAGTGTTCACAGTTTGATTTTTACCTCATGATGAATCTGGGAGGAAAGACGCCTGTCCACTGTGTATAGATGCTCGTAGACTGATGTTGGTGTTTTGTCTGCTCCTTACCTTTTTGTTAACTTTACTGTTATTTCTTATAAATCTGATCTTGTACATTTGTCATAATAAAATGGGTTTGAAGCCTCATGTCTTCCCGTCTCGTATGACTTCAGAAATCACTGAACCTGAAAGGTGCTTCTGTAAGAATAGGCTATCGGTAGAATTAAAACTCTGAACAAATAAGGGGCAGCTTATCACCAGAGTAACTGCTAACTGTAGCTGCTCTTAGCTAGTACACACAGTTAAGTGTGCAGCTATCTGGCCAGACTGGGATCTCGAAGCATCGGGGACTATAACCCTAACCCCTAATCCTACAAAGTGACTAGGGGCCAGCGGGTTAGCATGCTAACTTAAATAGGTATCTGTGCAATACAATACAGAGACGTGTTTGACGTGACGTCAAAACGGTTATTTAATTGGAGTTCATTTTTGAGAGTTTTACATACAGCACCTTTAATACAACTCATTGAATCTATAAATGTGTCATAATATGAATATATTTTATTCAAAATTTTCCCTCACTAGAATCGAGGGTCTGAGGACAGAGGATGGCGTTCACTGGGTTACGGTTAGGGTAAAGCCCACTGAGGCTGTAAAAATACAATTGATTTTGATTTGATTTGAAATGCAAACCATTCATGTCACCTTTCATTGTTTGAAATTGTTTTTATTTTTAATTTTAGAGAATGGTTTTTAACAGTGCAGCTTTGATGACGTTAGCCGACACTGAAAACAGATTTTAATGGAGGCGTCAAATTGTCTTCAATAACACAGCGTCAGAATATTGAACGGCTTGAAAACGTGAACGTTTGTAATACGGAGTAACAAAGCTAGAAATATCTTAAAGTGTGTGAAAATATCAAAAAATATATTTACAGGCACAGTGTTGCTTTGAGCTAAATGCTAACAGCAGCATATCTTTAATTAAGTGTTAGCAGCTAATGCTTTGATTGTAGTTTAGTGTGTTAGTATTCAATCTTTACTAAAGGATGATGGGCTGTCACTGGTTCAGCAGGTTTAGTGTTACGAACCACTGGCTGAGTAAAAATGGGCACATTGTTTCTTTGAGCTAAACGCTAACGTCGGCATTCTAACAAGAAAACAATGAAAATGTTATGTATTACCGTTACATATTTGTATATATCACTGCCACTCATATATATGCATATAAAGGCAACTCTTTAGCTTATGAAGTGAAAGATTGAAGACAGTTTATCACACAGAAGAATTCTTTCAGATTTTAAACAGAAATGTGTTCAAATGTTTGTCAGTGAGCCTATAATCCATCCACCTGACAAGTGTGACATGACAGGCATGATGATGAGCAGAACGAGGCGGGAGGCTGAAAAAACAGTGAGTGAGTGGCTGAGTGTGTCGGGGTTAATGGATGTAATGTTAACGGAGGAACAACCTGAAACTCAAACCTGTGACCTTTAATCATTTTCTACTAGATTTAGTGTTTCACTAGAATTTCTGTTGTCCAAACTGGACACAGTTAAATTAACTGGAATAAACTGACAAGAAGCAAAGTCAAGTCAACAGAACAGAAGGAGAGTGTTAGCATGCTTCTTGGCAACTAGCATTTGCTACTTAGCAGCTATGAGGATATGAACCATGGACACATTAAAATAGGCAAAGTGTTGATTTGAGTTAAATATATGTATGCGTCATAGTACAGAGATATAAGTAATGTAAAAAATGTTTAGCAGGTATAAACACCATCTCGGTGTGTGAGATCACTTTTATCTCTGGCCCTGCCATCTTTTTATGTCAGCTGAATGTCAGAGTTGCTCTGCATTGATTGGAGTAGGTTACGATCACCTGTTGTGCAGGTGTAGAGACTGACTCCTCGTTAATGATTCAGAGGAGGTCAGTCCATTCCCCTAACGGCCAATCAGAGTGTGACAATGCACTTTCAGAAGACTTAATAGAATAAGGTTGATTCACTGCAAACCTCAACTGAACAGATGGTCAGACAGAAACTCTGCTCAGTGTTCACATTTCTTTGTTTCTTTCTGATTGAGGGAATTATTGAGCGTTCGACAGCCGAAGTCAGTGAACATGGCACCTGCGGGTTTTTGAATGTTTAAGGCTGCATTCACATTGGATCTGCCATTGTGGCAAAAATGCAGCTTTTCCCATTCATTGTAATGAGGGCAGTGTGTTTTGGCTGTAGCGGTGTGGACCACAGGGGGCTCAAGGTCACGATCCAGTGGCCAATCACATAAAAAGGGCTATTTCCAGCGATTGACCGGAAGACGCCCAGAGGAAGAAAAAAAAGTTGTTTACCATGTAGCGTAGGAAATGGACAGGAGGATCTGGGTTGGGGTTGAAAGCTCTTCTTCTTCCCTTTTCTGTCTAATAGGGGTCTCGAAACGGCTTTTTGGAACAATCCTGCTACCTTCTGGATTGGAGGCCGGGCTAAAGACTCCAATGTGACATCACACCACAGTCCAGCTTATGTTAATTAAATGACACTCTCACACCGCCACACAAGCCTGTGGCGTCTCGCCACAACATGGGATTTGGATGAATACCGCCTAAGGGTCCAAGGGCTGGAGGAGCATTTTAAGGAACCAGAGTAAACCAGAACCAGTGTCACCAGTTCACTGCAGACAAAATAGAAGCATGAGACCAGAAACAAACAGGAGGTTTAATGTGGAAGTTAAAAACAGTTCCTCTGGCTGCCAGTAGAGGTCGTCAGCATGTAGCCAACATGTTCGGGGTCTTTGGTCTTGGTGAGTTCCTGTTAAACAGTCATGTGGAGTCAGTCAAGTCAAATCAAATCAAATCAAATCAAATCAATTTTATTTATATAGCCCAAAATCAAAATCACATCGCCTCAATGGGCTTCACAGTCTGTACAGGGAACGACATCCTCTGTCCTCAGACCCTCGAGACGAGTGAGGCCAAACTTTACATGTCAGTCTCATGTTTGTCATGTTGTTTATGTGTTGAATGTTATTTATGCTGCAGAGTGAACGGAGGAGCTCTTCTGTGGTATTTGGCTGAGTCAGACGAGGGGAGGAGGGGGAGAAGAGGGCACAAAGGTCACGTTGTGTAACAGATACCAGGGAGGCCAAAGTCCCACCAAGTCCTCTGGAGGTCGACAGCTTCTTATTTTTGGAAGTATTCAAAAGTCCTTGAGGAGAATGACTGATATTTCTTCTTGTTTTGTTGATAGAAATATTATTTATTGGATAATATGTTCTGATTTGTAGAATCATATCCCATATTAGGAAAAACTATTCATTATGTAAACTAACAATCATAAAGATTTTCCCTAAGCTGCACGTGGCTCATCTGTCTGTGAGACCAGTGATGTTAAAAATAAAGATTTGCGAATCGGACTGAAAGCAAGTTGTTAGTTTGTGTTGAGTTCACACTTAGTGTTAAAATGAAGTCAACTGAAAGCAGACAACATACAGTCAATTACTGTCATTATGTTTAATCGAAATATCGCACACAGAATTTTAAAACACTATAAATTGTCTGAACTAAAACTATCCTGTACATTCAGCTGACAGACCAAGAGTCAGAAATGTAAGAGAAAAATCTGTTTATTCACATTTCTACAGAAAGTAATCATACAGGTATGACTGTAAGGGTTAGAGTTATGAGATGAACGGTAAATGATCAGCTGGATCAATTCAGTCAGACAATTTATTCGTGCATGAAAACAAAAATACAAAAGACAGTAAAAGCTTTGGTCTTTCAAACTTCAGAGGAAAAGAAGAACTAAAAGTCAGTATCACGGTGTCAAAGTGAAATCCAGTCTTCCTTTGAACATCATTGGAAATATTTTGTTGTCATCACAGACATCTGAAATCTGAAAATCTTCATAATTAAATAAACCCACATGAATCAAACCACAGAAGACCACAAAACCAAACGTGTGTGTCGTTTCCCTTCACCTCAAAGTCCTTTTTTAGGGTTGAAGGAAGGAGGAAGTAGTGAAATGTAGTCGAGGACGTGTGTCCTGTCCAACAAGCTGCACCCGTTACAGATGAGAATAAAAGAGATTATACTGAGGCTGACGGGAACAACACAAAGACAGTTTACTGGAACTGCTAATCTTCAGAAATTTAACCAAACTCCATAAAGAAAATGACCAACTTTAGAGGATGCAATATGTCATATGATTGTATATGAACTCTTTGTGAGCATTCAAAGTTGTGACAAAAGTGATTCAGTGTCTCTGTGGTCGAACATCTGGTGCAGTTTGATGTAAAATAGTGATGATGCAGTTTGCAGCCTCGTTCCGTCCCTCCACCGTCTCTTCTGTCAGTCAGTCACATGAAGAGTTCAAACCGCTGATGTTTCGTCTCGTCTGATTGGTTCAGCTGCAGCAGAAGTCATGATGTGACGTGGGTAGCTCAGCGTGCTGTGAGAAACAAAGTGAACAAAGAATGAGCTGCTAATTAAGTTGTTACAGTAAAAGCATCACTGTGTGTGCGTGTGTGTGTGTGTGTGTTAAACTGTTAATATTCATCAGACAGATGAACTGTAGGAGAAGAAACAGCTGTAAACATGTCACCTGTCTTGACCCGTCCTCACCTGTCTTAACCCATTATCACCCGTGCTCACCTGTCTTGACCCGTCCTCCCCCGTCTTGATCCGTCTTAACCCATTCTCACCCGTCCTCACCTGTCTTCACCCATCTTGACCTGTCCTCAGGTCACTGTTACTGAGTTTTCTGTTTCTGGACCTCCAGCCCAACTGAACTTTTTCCAGACAGGAACGGGATGATCTTTTCAAACAGAAGGATGCAGCTCGCCACACCTGGTGACACAAGTGAAAGAGGAACAGGAAGTGACTTTGGTCAACATAAAGGAGCCAATCAGGCTCCTGCAACGAGATTGTAGAGGAGAATCATTAAAAAGATTAAAAACAAACATCATACGTGAATCAACGCTGAAGCCTGTGAATATTGTTTAGCACTTAAATCACAGCACTTATGTACCGAAGGTATCTTGATAAATAGCAGCTACTTTGCTCTGATGAAGGCTCCAAAATTGTTTCTATTTTGTCTTTTCTACTTTATCGACGTTGATATGTTGTGGTTTCTTTCTTGTGACAAACGCACTTATTGTAAGTCGCTTTGGACAAAAGCGTCTGCTGAATGCCCTAAATGTAAATGTAACAGAAGCAGAAACACATAATTAATATAATTAGTCAATTTGATTAATTAGCTTCGTTAGCTCATATTTCTTAAAGGAACAGCTGCAGTTTTTTTGATGAGGTGGTTAAGATTGAGCACTCATGTCAGTCCACTGAATATCAGTAGCTGGTTAGCTTAGCTTAGCACAGCACAGCACAAAGATGTAAATGGGAGGAAACAGCTAGCCTGGTTATTTTGGGTGTTGTTGGTTTACATAATTTAGCAAAGACTGAGAACAGAAGAGAACAGTAATGGACTCAGTCTTGGTGGGATTAACATCCAGAAATTAGCTGCACAGGTTCTGGGCTCTGTGGCTGTTCAGTAAATATGAAAGTACAGACAGTTGGCTTAGCACAAAGTCTGTTTATTTAGATAACCTGAAAGGGAGCAGAACACCAGAGAAGTGCTTTTCCCAACATGTCAAACGTTGCCTTCAAAATGTCAAACTAACAATCATTTCTAAACAGAAGATCAGAAGTTTAATAAAAAATGTGTCAGTTTTATATAATTCACACAACAATCTGTAACCAGACTGTAATCAGGAGGAAACGGCTAAATCCACCACGTCAGCCCGCCTCACCTAAAACTGGCCCCAGCCAGTAGACGAAGCAGTACTCCAGATATGTGTGTCCGCTGCAGGGGAACTGGACGGAGAAGGCCAGGACGGGGTTAAAAACAGCTCCTGAAATACCTCCACCTGCACAGAGAAACAGCCGAGTCGGTGTGAAACTCAGATTAAACCTGTAACTGAACACAGTTATAGAAAACAAGAGAACATGAAAACACTTTCAATGCATCAGAACTACAGAGTCCAGTAACAAGAGCACAGAACTTTATCTGAACATGCAGACGGGTCAATATCACCACAGGAAAAGATTCAATAATCTGACGCTGTAACTAAGAATTAATCTCATTATCACTTCATGTGTCAGCAGAAGAAGCCCAAAAATATTCAGTTTACAGTCATAAAATAAAATATAAAACACACGTTTGAGAAGATTGAACCAGAAAATGTGTGAGGATTGATTAAATTTCACTTGATTATGAGCTGAATAAATGACAAATTATACATCATGAAGCTACAGGGTCCCTTCACACCAACTATCACCAATCAATTACAGTGATAGGCACAGACAGAGCTCAGTGATCAATTCATATTGATCACACACAGGCCGGCCTATGACCCACAACCGCTGTGTGTTGACGAGATCTTCATTAAAGGAGCAGTCTGTAGTTCTGGCCTTAAAAGACAACAGTTTATACTGTTTGACTGTGTTTATATGTGGCGGACCCAGCCACCTTTCTAGCTTCACACAGTCTTCTGGGACCTTTCTGTCCTCTGAGAACAGCTTCTTTATTCACTCATGGAGAACAGTTCGTACATTGACCTCATTAATGTTGTAGAGATGAAAATTCTGACTTTGAATTTATTCTGTAAAACTACAGCGTGCTGCTGTGAGACCGGCCGCTCAGTGTTACTGATCATCAACGTGATTATCGATCATTACAAACCCTAACACCTGAGGTAACCACCTGTGTAAACCAGAGCCGTGATGACAGCAGCGATGAAGTGAACGCGAACTTTCTCGTCCAGTTTGTGCGCGTGCATGGCGGCAGCCTGCACGAGAAAGGCGCACGAGAGCTCCACCGCCGCAGCCTCCAGCACCGTTCCACCGAGCGGGTCGAAGCACCGGAACCCGAACCTCTGGTGCCTCACGTGGAAGTCGGAAAGACCCAGCGACCAAACGGAGGCGGCGAAAAACTGCGCCGCCACGGCAGCTGCGAACTGGCAGGCGGAGAGCAGGACGGCTGCCCGCAGGCTGCTCTTCCCCCGGCAGACGCTCTCCAGAGCCCCGCACGGGTTACACGTCGCTCCCCGGAAGGTGAGCAGGTGGATGACCGTCATGGTGTAGGTGAGAGTCAGGCTGACGGGCAGCTCCAGCCCGGCCGTTTCACCCAACAGTTTGAGTTCATGAGTGCAGCTACAGAGCTGGAAGGTGGACGCCGCCTCCAGCAGGTAAATCCAGTAAACTCCGCCGGAAAGACGCGCTGCTGTCCGGCGGCTCGCCTCGCTGAGGAGCACCGCGGCTGCCAACACCGACACCGACACCAGCAGGTCAGTCATCTCCCCCGTCAACGCTTCACGTAATGGGAGCAACTTCAGAGTTTCACGGCACACTCAACTTCCCTCCTTTCTGACGTCATCAAATCCAGCTGATCCACAGGATACGTGGCGCTTCAACCTTCAAAATAAAAGCATGATTCACTCGAGCCAGTGTAGCCAAGTCAAATGTTCTTATTATGTTTTGTTTATTTATTTTCCCTAAAATCTTTCTTTTGTGTTGTGAACTTCCCCAAAATGTTTTTTTCCTCCTGTAAAAGAAGAAAAAGAAAGGTTCCTATGGTGATTTTCAATTGTATGCCCTTTGTACCCCAGGGGTGTTGTTTTGGCGTTGCACCACCTAGCGTCATAGAGCTGTGGCTGTGTCCAAATTCAGGGGCTGCAGCCCACGAAGTGAGCATTTGAAGGCCAATTACGTCACAACGCTGCGCGAAGGCTGTCCAAATTCAGAGGCTCCTCCAAACGCAGCCCACAAATGCAGCCCTTCCCTCTTTTCGGAGGACGCACCGCTACTATCCTTCGCGGCCTCTCATATCCCAAGATTCTTTGCGCACCGCTGCTCAGTCCCGAAACAGAAGAGGAAGCAAGAGAAAATGGCGACATCAAGTGGCGCAGACATGACATTTAAATTTAAGTAATGGGTGTATACTCGGTTTTTAGTCATTTGAACATCCAACGCCAGAGATGTTAAACTTCAAAACCTCCAAATTTCAACTTTCAGTTAAAATACGTGACGCTGGTGATGCTATGGTAAATGTAGTTGTTATTCACCAATGGGTTAATGTTTATTTTGTAATGTTGATGATTCAATTTAGATTTGACACATTTTGTCGTTAATTTTTGTACACACACAAATAAATGTACACGTTTGATAGATTTGAACCAAAACAGACTTTAATGCATCTCTTCATTCACAATCGTGACGTAAGGGTAAGGGGCGGGAACATCTGGTGAGGCAACCAGGAAATACTCCGAAGGCTAGACCGTCCCATTGGCTAGGCCATTGAAGGCTGCAGTCCCTGAATTTGGACACAGCCTCTGTGTGCTCGGAGCTGGTGAGTCACTTTATGAGGCACTCTCTCCATTGTCTTATTTATTATATCTTTTTTTCTGTTCAAAACCACAATATGTTGATATGTGCTGTAATGTAACATGCTAATGAAACTTTTGGTCAAGCCTCCATGGATTAACATCTTGTAAATTGAATCTCAAACTGAGTTATTCATGCAGAGTTAGTTAACTTAGCCTTATGCTAGCTAAACCGTTTTTTTCCCCTCTGTTTCTTTCCTTTTCATGCTGATGTCATGAGGTTGTGCTCTGCATGCTAGGGCTGTCTAATAACTATTATTTCATATGTTATGTGACGTTTTATTGTGGTTATGTGACTTTTAATTTACATTTTTCCTTGTAGAGTGGTGGAGAGTTGCAGTGTGGCTCGGTGTGTGTGACGCCTGTGTTTTTTTCTTTATTCTGAAGGAATGTTAGTTGTATAATTCAGTTCACTTTTTCATATTTTTGCACTAAAAAAAATGAGCTAATGTGGGTGAATTAATTTAATTCTTTTAGACTGTGGACGATATGTGGGAAAGATTTAATGCATTTTCATTGCACTTTGAATCCTGATTTTACAAATGTTGGGTTTTGTTTTACATGGTGCACTGTATCTCCTCATTAATTTAAATACAGTATGAACTATGCTGTATATTTTGTGTAATATACAGAGATAGAGCTGTGTGTGCTTGGAGCTGAGTGGTGGAGAGTTGCAGTGTGACTCGGTGTGTGTGACGCCTGTGTTTTTTTCTTTATTCTGAAGATTAAAACTTCCATAGATGCTCAACCCCAGTGTGCGTCTCACTTCCTAACTACATAACACAACGCAGAAACCCAGCTGCTACACCAGCAGCTGGTATAGGTGGCTAAAAAATCGGAAATTAAGATAATTTTCTTAGCTTGTGTGCAGGAGATTTTAGATTGTAGTAGCTGAAGTTGTAAAGGACAATTCTGGTGACCATATGTCCAAAGATGTCAGGGATGTACACCTGATGTAAAGAGCAGTGAACAGGTGATGGAGGTTCAATCATCAAACACGGTTTACATCCAGGAAACGAACTTATTATTAATGGAAATGACGTCATCATTGTAAGTGTATTTACGCTTAGTTTTCTGTCACAACTGGATTAGAAAGAGTCCGTGTCAGAATTTAACCTGTAACAATGTTAACCACCTAATAAAAAAGGCTTTGGACTTTGGTGTGTGTACTCTGACAATACAGCAATAATAATAATAACAATAATAATGATGATAATAATAATAATAATAATACGTTTCAGAGCCAGATAAAAACAGTCAATACAAGAGCAGCTGATAAGAATATAATGACAACAAACCACATCAGAGGTACACAGTACAGATAAAACACAAGTAAAGATGTACATTATGAAGCTTCAGGAAAGGCGTAGGCCCTAACCCATCTAAACAGGTGAGTGTCAGTTGTGATCAGGGGCGAGGCCAGGGGGGGAAAGGTTAGGACGATTCCAAGGGCCCGGCACTGACAGGGGGCCCTTTGAGGGGCTAGTAATATTATTATCTATCTTGAATATTTTAATCTGTCATGGGGCCCAAGATTTCTGGCGGCGTCCCTGGTTGTGATTTACTTTGCACTGACTCCCTGAAGGAGGTCATTCAGAGGGAAGGTGCAGCCACACTGAAGGTGTAAATCGTAGGGGAGCAGGGATGTTACAAACTGTGCATGTAGGTGGTGCCAAGCCCCATCAGAAACGTAAAAACAGGTAAAAGCAGGTCTATATACAAGTATTGATGGTATTACTAAATACAAGGTTAGTTTAGAAGACATGTTTCTCTTCCTGCCACAGTTGTGGGTAAATTGCGCTGAGGTATGAATAAAGTAGTCAGTCTCCACACTCCATATTTTATTAAAGGTCTTATCTGGTACAAATGTGTCTTACTGTGAAATAATGTCCTGCAGCGAACTATTGGCATGAACTGGCCTACAGTGACCCCTACAGTCTGGAAGTAAACCTGTTGGAGTGGGTTAGGGTTAGGGTTAGGGTTAACCCTAACTCAGGGCCAGCCGTCCAGGTAACTGCGATTCCATGCATATAAATTAAAATAGAAACAGGAGAAGCATTAATTCGTAATAGTAAAGGATATAACAATAATATATACATATACATGCTGCATGGTGCTTGATTACCTGTCGTAGAATAGCACATTTTTAGATTAGACATTTTGATTGTGGACTCTCCAAATATTTGGATAAATTATACTGTTATGCTTTTGCAAACCCCTCTGACTGAAATTAAATGGAAAAAAATGCCACAGGCAACGATGCAATACAATGTTGTTGTTTGATGTGTAGAAATAATTATTTTTACAGCTCATACATATGCAAGAAAAAAAACGGAACAGAAAATTGCATTACAAAAAGAAAATAGGGTGCAAGAAATTCCTTCATTTTCTTTTTTAGACTGAATTTTCCAAAGTATTTGAGAGGGCTTAAAATCTTTTATTGGTTGTTATCTTAGTGGCAAATGCATAGTCATTAACTCATTTAACACATTTCCGCTTTTACTGCAGGTATGTATGTGGGCAAGCCACGTCTGTTAGCCTTACCTATCTTTCCAAGGTTGGCACACGTACTTGCACATGCACCACTTACATCGGGTAGCGACACCTCTGTAGACCTGGCCTGCCATTTTTACCTGGCTGATCACTATGTACTACGTCACTTCCTCACTGCAGTATAATGTTCATCTTCTAAATTTGGAAGACGCCAACATCAGAATCAGCCAATCACTCAGCCTAAAAAAACCTTACTCTAACCCTAACCACTCCCTTATCCTAACCCTAACCACACCCTTGGCCCTAATCTTAACCACTTTCCTAACCCTAACCACTTCTCCTCCGGTAACCCTAATTATTGGTACAAATAACGTAAATCCATTTGTATGATAAATACTACATCGTATTTATACTTACCAGTATATTAAAAAACAATAAATAATTCAAATTCATAATTACCTCAACACTAAAAACATTTATACTTACCTGAAAAATAAATTTACTTACCTTAAATAATAAATACTTACCTTTAAAAACCTAAAAACAATTGGACATACTCACCTTTAAAAATTAAATACAATACCTACCTGGAAACTAAAACACAATTCCAAATTCAAATTTATACTTACTTTATGTATTAAAAACAATTCATACTTACCTTTAAAACAATTACTTACCTTTTAAAATCTAGAACTTAAAAACAATTGGACCTACGTACCTTGAAAAATTAATACAATACCTACCTAGAAACTAAAACACAATTACAAATTCAAATTCATACGTACCCTTAAATGTTAAAAACAATTCCTACTTACCTTTAATACAATCTGAGTACCTAAAAATAATTGGACCTACTTACCTTAAAAAATTAATAAAATACATACCTGAAAATTAAAACATAATTAAAACTTACCTTATATATTAAAAAACAATTCCTACTTACCTTTATAATCAATATACTTACCTTTAAAATCCATTTACTTACCTGTAAAAAGCTTTACATAGCAAGCAGTGTGAAGCAACGTAAAAAAGGGGAGGATCCACTGGAAGGGTATAAAAGGAGAAGCCCATGTGAGAGAGAGCTCATTCTTGCTCAGACCTTTGTAGAGACAACGGCTGTGTCCAAATTCAGGGGCTGCAGCCTTCAATGACCTAGCCTTCGCGGTCCACGAGGGCTGGGTCCTTCGGACAGGTCTTTGAACGCCTCGTCCACCGTTGTTAAATGGGACGGTCTAGCCTTCGGAGTATTTCCTGGTTGCCTCACCAGATGTTCCTGCCCCTTACCTTTACGTCACGATTGTGAATGAAGAGATGCATTAAAGTCTGTTTTGGTTCAAATCTATCTAACATGTACATTTATTTGTGTGTGTACAAAAATTAAAGACAAAATGTGTCAAATCTAAATTGAATCATCAACATTACAAAATAAACATTAACCCATTGGTGAATAACAACTATATTTTCCATAGCATAGCGTCACGTATTTTAACTGAAAGTTAACATCTGGAAGTGTTATAGTCCCTTGAAGTTTAACATATCTGGCGTTGGATGTTCAAATGAGTAAAAACAGAGTACAAACCCATTACTTAAATTTGAATGTCATGTCTGCGCCACTTGATGTCGCCATTTTCTCTTGCTTCCTCATCTGTTTCGGGACTGAGCAGCGGTGTGCAAAGGATCTTGGGATATAGCAGGCCGCGAAGGATAGTAGCGGTGCGTCCTCCGAAATGAGGGAAGTGCAGGCTGCATTTGTGGGCTGCGTTTGAAGGAGCCTTCGAATTTGGACAGGCTTCGCGCAGCGTTGTGACGTAATTGGCCTTCAAATGCGCCCTTCGTGGGCTGCAGCCCCTGAATTTGGACACAGCCAACATCTCACCTTGAGTCAGTCAAACAGCCAGATCCTATTTTTTCAGTGTGCCCAGGCCTGAAGAAGACCTTAACAGGTTGAAACGTTGCCCCTTGGCACACGTATTTTTCTTCATTGTTTCTTTTATTTCTAAAAAACAAAAAACAAAAAAACATAAGCATTTTTATTTCATACACAATTTCATTGTATTTCATAGATATTTCTTTTTTTTTTTTTTTTCATTTTTTATTTTGTTTGGAAAAGGCATTTCCATCAGAATCAACAGTACAAAAATACAAAATTGGTGTTTAACATAGTCCTTTTCCTGATTATGCAACCATTTACAGGTGAGCAACAAGAGTCAACATAGGACACAGATTGTGTGGTAAAGGACAGTCCTCTTAATCCTTCGTGAGCAACCATTGTCACTTTCCTGAGAACATGTCCTTATATATACCCCTAGGTATGAAAGGTTAAGCACATTTACACACATTAGACTCCCTCTTCAACCGACATGCT
The DNA here is from genome assembly GCF_965226575.1 of Pagrus pagrus. Classification (NCBI taxonomy): domain Eukaryota; kingdom Metazoa; phylum Chordata; class Actinopteri; order Spariformes; family Sparidae; genus Pagrus; species Pagrus pagrus. The sequence continues at coordinate 35,126 of NC_140198.1, read as the reverse complement.
TTACAACCTGCATAGTAGCATTTTATGCATCAACACATTATCAATCTTGAAAAAGACAACTATATACATTGAAGTGAGGGAACTTGCTTATTGTTATTTCCATCAGGTATAGTAAGTTGACAAAAGATAAAAGTAATCAAATATTAATAAATAAATAAAGAACTTCAGAGGGATCATACAAAGTCTGCTCGAATCGGGGTTATGAATTCAATCCATTTTTCCCAAATTAGATAGAACTTAACCTTTTGGATTCTCAAACAATTGGTCAGTTTTTCCATTTTGAATATTTCCAGAATTATTCCGTGCCAGTCCTCAGTTGTGGGTGGTGTTGGATTTAACCGCTTCCTGGTAATGGATTTTTTACTTGCAGCCAGGAGAGCCTGAAGCAGCTTTATGTCCCTCCTTAGTTTCAAGCACACAACATGTCCCAGATACAGATTTTCAAAATTAAGGGGTATTTGACACTTGAACACTGTATTTAATGTGCTGTGAATGCTGCTCCAGTACTGGTTCAATTTGGGGCAGCCCCAGAATACGTGGAAGTGGTTTGCTTCTGAGGAACCACATTGTCTCCAACAGGTTACATTTGTGTTCTTGTATTTTTCTTGACATGGAGTCTTAAAATATCTTATAACGTTCTTCCAACAGTGTTCTCTCCAGTCCATGGAGTTGGTTGAAGACCATTGGAAAGTGCATATCTCCCCCCAAACCTCCTCAGAAAGCCTCATTCCACCCTCTCTTTCCCATTTTTCTTTAATATGAAGTGTACTTTCTTTAGTGCCGTGGGAAAATGAATTGTATAGTAAGGAGATACTTTTTTTGGAAGTGAGCTATAGGCTAATTTCAGGATTTTATAAAAAGATGAATCTGCTGCTGATAGGTCTGTAATTTTGCACTTGTGGTTGAAATAGTCGCGAATTTGAAGGAGTCTGAAAAAATCGTTTTGTTGTAGGTCATGTTTGGCCATCAAACACTGAAAACTTTGTATTGTGCCTTTATGTGTTAAGGAGAGATAGGTCGTAAGACCCTTCTCGACCCATGATTCAAAACTTTTATCTCCCCTATTGGGAAGAAATTCAGTGTCATAGGCACACCATCTAAAAAGTTTTAACATCCTATGGATTCCACATGCCTTAACTACCTTCTGCCATATTTTCAATGTTTGATTAATCCAGGGGTTCTTAATGTTTTCTAATTTGGCTGCCAGGCCTCTATCAGCAATTGCGGCTTGAAGGTGAAAATTAGGGGAAAATCCAAACTCTTATTTCTTTCCACTTGGCCTTGTATTCCCCATTGCACCAGTGCAACAAGGGAATTAGTTGTGAGGCATAGTAATAATTTCTTAGGCAAGGAAGTGCAAACCCACCTCTCTCTTTTCCTAGTTGTAATATGGAAAATCGAATCCTTGGTTTCTTTCCCTGCCAGATGAAACGAGAAATCCATTTGTCCCATTCTCTAAATTGACTGTCACACACCTCTACAGGTAGAGTTCTGAAGATATATAACAAACGGGGGAGGATATTCATTTTGACTGCACTTATCCTTGAGTTCAGATTGAGAAAGGGGACGAGGTTCCATCTGTGCATATCCGATTTTATTTTTGAAGATAATGGTTCATAATTTGCCTGTGATAGTTTTGAGAGATCCTTAGTCAAATGTATGCCTAAATATTTTATTGAATTGGCTTCCCATTTGAGATTATATTTATCCTGTAGCTTTCTTGGGGCATTACAGTTTAATGTCATGAACTGTGTTTTTAAGATGTTGAGCTTATAGCCTGATAGTTTCCCAAAGTCTTCTAGTAGGGTCATCAATCCTATAAATGATGTCTCTGGTTCCTCCAGAAACACCAAAACATCGTCTGCAAACATCGCCACCTTCTGTTCCGTTCCTGCCATGGTAATCTATTTCATAGATATTTCATTTGAATAAATATAACAATTATAATAACAATAAATTTATATTTAAATTTTTTATAAATACTTTACCTATAATTATCTAAATACACCACTTTCAAAGTGATGGATGACGGTTGGATGGAGGTGCGGTATGGCAGGAGACGCCAACAGCCCCGCCAATCACAAATGGATCAGGGTTATGGGTGGGCCGTGCACCTTCCTTCTCCTTCCGGAGAATGGATAAAGCCCCCTTCCCTAACCGGCCAGTGCCTCACCCTAAGGCTGCTCGCTACATCGGTCCCCAATCCCGCTCTTACGCAGCAGTGGTCCGCCAGGACAATTCAAGATCAGCCCGGAGATGGAGGGCTCCACAGGCCACAGGGTCTGATGTTAGGCGGGAACCAGCCAACTCCCAGCTGAGGAAACTGGTTCTTAAGTTGCATGCAGTGATTAAAATGGTGCATCACTTACAGAATGTGGCGGATGAACCTGGGAAACCAGAGCCACGGATGATTGCTAGGATGGTGGGGATTTTGTCAGAGATGATAAAGCCTGCAGCCCCTACCCAACGTACAGTGGAAATGATAGATGGGAACGCATGAAATTGGGGTTACAACACCTGTACCATCTTAAGGGACCATTACAAAACAGGCATTGAGGACGTTCTTGAGGAACTCTCTGGTCTCTTTACTCCACAGTGGAAGACGGCCTTTGAGGTGCGGTCCGTTGGGCTAGGCAGAACTGACCTCGCATCAAGCAGGATGTGATTGACCATGCCGTGGCTATGATCACAGCTAGAATCAATGCCGTAGAGACAGATGATCCGGAAGAGGGGCCGGCTCCACAGCAGACGGTTGCCACAGTTTAGACCCAGGGGAGACTCGAACCTTTGTAAATTACAAGATTACTTCAACAAACACCTGCAAGTGGAAGCGTTTCCAGGGGCGCATTTGTGCCATGGACAGGCTCTCATGGAGAAGACCGAACCACCGGATGACCTTATAGTTGAAAAAATCATCCTATTATTCGGCATGAATAGCAGGGGAAATAAAGTAGAGACTACGGTCAAGAGCGTACAAGGGGCAATTAGATCCTCAAGACGTGGAAGACAAGTTCCCTTATGCAGGAATCTGGATTCCCCTTGTCAACTTCTCCCCGGCCCTTCCGGTAGAGGAGAGGGAGAATCTGGAGGCTTTAAACAACCATATTGAGAAACCATATTGAGAGGAACATGCCGTACAATCCTCTCCTTCCGGAAGCCAGGTTTCAGACGGAGGGGGATGATGTACATTGGACGGCTGAGACCGGAAGTGACATGTTTGACCACTGGATGGGATTTTTAAACTCCAGCACCCCCTGAGTCTGGAATAAGAGGGGCTGGATGGAATACAGTCCTTTAATGCTAAAGACGTTGTTGTCTTAGCAAGAAATTTTAAGGTTACTAGACCACAGCATAATCTTTTGGTCAGAGGACTATCCTTTATTCCAACTCTAGATATAAGCAGGGATCATAAAGTACAACTTCATTTGGACATGCAAAATTATCATCGGAAAATTAAATTGGCCACTTATTACAGAAATTCAAATAGAAAAGAAATCTTACCTTTTGTAGGACCTTCAAATTGGACACCACCATTAGAAGAACTACCACCGGAGGGTAAAATTTTAATTCAGGAGGATCTAGAAAATTTTAAAAAATCTTATAAATTAATACAGGAAAAATGTAATATTTCATTACAAGAAGCAAAAGCATTGCATGAGTAAAAAAATAATAAATTCATTGTAATCAAACCAGCTGACAAAGGGTCAGCGGGTAGTAATCCTTAATAGGGAACAATATATATTTGAGGTGGAAAGACAATGAAATGATACGGATTATTACAAAAAATTGGAAAACCCTATTTATATGGACATCATCCCTATGGTGACTAAAATTGTAGACACATTAAAAGAGAAAAAGTTTATAAATTCAAAACAGAGGCAATATTTGATTGGTAATCTACAGCCACGAGAAAGAAGGTTTTACGTATTATCTAAAATTCATAAAGATCCAGGAAAATGGACAATCCCATACGAAATTCCCCCGGGGAGGCCAATTGTCTCGGACTGTGGGAGTGAGACATATTTCACAGCTGAATTTTTGGATCATTACTTGAATCCGTTATCAATTAAACACCTTGCTTATGTCAGTGATACGCATCATTTCATAGATATTGTTAAAAATGTAAAGATTCCTTCAGATTTCTTTTTCTTTTCCATGGACGTGGAGAGTCTTTATACTAATATTCCAATTCAAGCTGGCATTAATTGTGTCAAAAACATTACTAAAAACAAATATCCTGACCCAAAAAGGCCTGATGAGGAACTTTTTAAACTGTTAGAAATCAATTTGACTCGCAACGATTTTATGTTCGATGGTAAATTTTATTTACAAATAAAAGGGGGGACGGCCATGGGCAAGACATTTGCCCCTGCATATGCCAATATTTTTATGGCAAATTGGGAAGAGAAAGCACTAGAGAAGTGTAAAAATAAGCCGGCATATTATTTACGTTACCTGGATGACGTATGGGGTATCTGGACAGGATCTATACAAGAACTTGAAGAGTTTGTGAAACCTTAAATTCCCACAATCTCTCTCTATCAAACTGAAAACAGAAATTGACAAGCAATCTATTGATTTTTTGGACACAACAATATTTAAAGGACAAGATTTTGTAACAAATTCCAAATTGGATATCTCATCTCATCTAATCTCATTTTCTTTCCGCTTTTTCCCTATTGGGGTTGCGGGGTGTTGCCGCTTTTATCCCCCCTTTCAGGGGGTTGCGGGGCTACTGGGGCCAAATCCAGCTCACAGGGCGAAGGCCAGGGCACACCCCTGAATGAGATGCCAGTTCATCCAGGGCCCTCTGATGGCAGAGGCTGCCTTGCATCTTGCAAGGTGCCAACTGCACATCAGGAGCAGTGTAGGGTTCAGCATCTTGCTCAAGGATGCTTCGGCATGTAGCTCAGTTCCGCCCGGGGAGCCGGGGTTCGAACCAGCAACCTTCTGGTGGCTGGTCACCTGCTCTACCCACTGAGCTACAGCCGCCCTTAAATTGGATATAAAAGTTAATTTTTTAAGTACTGATAGACATACGCTGCTTCATAAAAAAAAGTTTTCATCCAAAACATACCTTAAGAGGGATAGTAAAGTCACAGATTTTTAGGTTTAAACGCATTTGTACGAGAGAGGAAGATTTTTGGGAAGCAGTTAATGCTCTATTCAGGGCGTTATGGAAAAGAGGATATTCTAGACGCTTTTTGAGGCATTGTCTTAAAACCTTCCAGGGAAGAAGGGAGAGAGGTCGTGGAAATTTGATTATTAATAAAAACATCAAGACTAATTTTGATAAGGTCTTAGGAAATGGGGAACTTATTCCAAATTCGTCTGTAATTTCAGCATACAGAAGGAACAAAAATTTGAAAGACTTTCTGGTTCATGCAAAGTTATCACCATTAACTTTGGAAAAGACAAAGAAATTGGACTCATAGTTTTCAAGATTAAAGTTTATTCAAAATGATGGACGAGGATCCAACAAGGTTTCTGTTCAAAGTCCAAAAACTGTGTTTATGTCATTTATTGTGCTAAATGTGTAATTAAATATGTGGGAGAAACCAAAAACACCTTATCCATACGAATGTATCAACACAGATATAATATCAGGAACCAAAAAGAAATGGAGACACCTTTGGTTAAACATTTTTTGAATCATGGCTTAGCGTCTGTAAGAATGGCTGGACTACAAAGGGATATTAATTGGACAGATTGGGAACGAAAAAAGAGGGAAAGGTATTGAATTTTTCAAGTGGGGCCCTAACCCTAACCACACCCTTCGTCTTAATCTTAACCACTTTTCTAAACCCAACCCTAACTCTAAATCCTAACCCTAACCACTCCCTTATCCTAACCCTAACCCTGTTGTTTATCCTAACCCTAACCACTCCCTACTCCTACGCTCACACAACCCTACACTCACACAACCCTACAGTCACACAACCCTACACTCACACACCTTAGGGTTAGGGTTACCACACAGGAGTAAACTATGCTGAGTACAGCCACTCTGTAGGATCCCTGGGACCACTAGGGCCAGACTAAAGAGTTCAACCTGTTGGAAAAGCATTCATGACTACTTACCTTCATCCATACTTACCCTCAACACACATCGATTCTTACCTTTATTTTGAAAATCCTGTCGGCTAGCGATGATGTCACCCACTCTAGCTCACGCAATACACACCCATTATAAGACCAGAACACATCCGTACGGAATCAACGTAACGTAGAAAAGTCGTAGAGAGTCAGAGGTTATAAAATACTAACTACAATAACTATAAATACTATAACACAAGGGATAGAGAGAGACCATTGGGTACAATCCATTTCAAGACAATATAATTTAAGTACATACACATAGTGGGCCAAATGACATTTTGTAAATTCATATAATATAATTCATATTTTCATAAATATAATAAATAGGATCAAAATAACACCATGGATAGTGACAGACCCTTGGGTAGAACACATTTATATACACTATGCAATTTCAGTACATACACCTAGTGGGCAAAACAGTTTTTTGTCATTTCATAATTCATAATTTACATAAAAATAAAAATGACACCGAGAGGAAGAGAATGGTATATAAAGTTTGACAAAATTCCCATCAGGGGCTGACCAATAAGGGAAAAACTGAGTTACAAAAAAAGTGCATTAAGGAATTGACTTAGGTTAACCAAATTTGTAACAGCAAGAGCAGAGCCTATATAAGGGAGGAGCAACACAGCAGAGCTCAGTTGCTCTCTTCTTTCGACTACTGCATGCATCGCTTGCTAGCCAGACATTGCAACTACCTTACCTTTCACGTCTTCCTCACTTCTCTGACAGCCCTCTTTCTCTCTTTCTTCTTCTGAAACAAAACAGTTTTTTTAAAAACTTACCAACCCAAACAGTTTTTTTGAAAACTCAACAAAACAGTTTTTTTTAAAACTCAACAAAAGTTTTTTAAAAAACTAATCGAACAAAAGTTTTTTTAAAAACTAAAACAACATGGCAGACGAGGAGTTCCGCGAGGACATGAATGCGGGTATAGAGAACCACAACAATCTATACTCGTCATTCAAATCCTGTAAGGATGTGAAGGACTTCTTCAATAATCCTGACATCAGGATCCCGATGCACTCCACAAAGATCCCGGATTTCACTTCTGACCTCCGGTGCGAGTACGATGTTGATGGGGTTTGCGTCGAGTTGGCTTCCTTTGAAGCTATAAAAAAGGGGATACACTATCTGTTCCTTCCCCAATTCAAAACAATCCACCTCAAGAATCAATACTTCCTTTTCAGGAAGCATATTCCACGGAGTCAATACTCCGTCAAAGGACTGGAGGTCATGAGAAACTGCTATGGGGTGGTGGTGGGACATATGGAAAATGGCTATTTTCTGAACCTGACGGCTTTCCCCAAGAACAAGAAGAGTCCGGCTTCTGAGCTGTCCACCAAGGCTGGATACCAGGAGATAGCGCTTGAGCTACTGAATCTGGTAGTAGACCATTTTCATCATCTCCTGCAAAAATTGCCTCCTCAGGACATCAAAAGGGTTAGGGTTAGGGTTAGGGCGTGGGGCAAAAACCAATTCTCTGTCGAAGGAGGGCGAACGTCCCCGTGCCCCTCTGGGGACAGGGCGCTCCTCCCTCCTTCCGTCGAAAACCGGAAGGGCTCTCTCCATCCGTCCCATTCTCCATTTAGGTTATTTTTAGGTGTTTTAGTTTTTTCTATTTTTTTGGTTTTTCATTGTTTTTTGAGTTTGGCATGCTATTTTTATTCCCTCCCTTGTTTTAGGATTGGTTAACCTTGTTTGGTCTTCTTTTTCTAGGTGGCGCTAGCGACGTTTCGTCCTCTATCTTGGGATTTCTTCAGGCTCTGCCACCATGTGAGGTAAGTTGTAGATTGTATTGGAGATGTTGCTCCTTCTGATGCCCCCGCCAAACTGATGAGCTGCTGCTGCAGCTGTCTCCCTTTTATGCTCTCCCACAGGTTTCCAAATGGGTGTGTGTTTCCGGTACGTAGGTTTCCAGATTAGTGTTTTACAGGTAAGTATGTTAGGATAGGGGTCCTGAAACCCTCTCCGGGTGGAGAAGGTGGATGCAGTGGCCATCCACCCATCTGGCCGACCGAAACTCCGGTCCCGGTAGGGTTGGCGGGGGCGACGGCGCCTTCACCCGTACCTCACCTCCGTCCAACCATCCATGTTTTTTGTTTGTGTCATTTTTAGTTTTTAAAAAAACTTTTTGTTTGTTTTTTAGAAAGAAAATGAAATAAAAATGAAATAAAAACGCTTTTCCAAAACGGAAAAGGAAAAAATTGTTTTTTAGAAAAAAATTAAATTATTTTTATGAAATAAACAACTAAAGAAGGTGTGCCCAAAATAAAAACGACGTTTCGACTCTAATGAGTCTTCATCAGGTATGCGGCACACTAAAAAGTAGGCTGGCTAGCAACTGGCTGCAGAAAATAGCTGCGCATAGTTCGCTGGTCTAGTCTGTTATGAGCTCTTCCCTTGTTGTCCCTCCTTTTATACCCTCTGTTTTTAACCCAAATTTTTAACTTAACTTTTGTCCTTATGAAATGTCTCAATGTTTGAACCTAATTTGCCCACCCCATTAACCCTATACATGAATTTTATCCTATACAAATGTTTTTATATAATGTTTTTAATAAATCGATGAATTTTAAATTTTTAAATTTTAATTTTAAATTTTTAATAAATAATGAATTATACCTCCCATGAATCCTTGGACTTAAAGGGTTAGGTTAGGGGGAACTGAATGATAACGACAAAGGCGTCAACATTAAATGCACAGGCCATCAGCCGAGCGACGACAACGGGACCTCCATCCTCTCGTTAAGGCCCCCCGGTGTGCGAGTGCCTAAATGCTGGATCCAGAGTCTCTCTACTCTCCTTCTTTGAGCTGTGGACCACCTGGGATTGCAGCGTAGGACAGTTGCGGTAAGTGAAGACCAATCATGCAGAATAAAGTGTTTGACCAAAAGAGTGTGTGTTTTATTCTTTTTCAAAATATTATGTCTGTGTTGTGTGAAGCGTACTAACATAGTACTGCCTGTCTCACCAACATACTGTATGCCACATTTTTTGCATTGAATAACATAAACACAATTTTTAAGGTGGACATTGCCATAGTCATAGGTCCTAAAGACCTCCTGATTGTGTTGATTACGCACCCAGGGTCGGTGCTTAAAAAATTCTCCGTGCCACTTGGGTCTGGAGTCAGTGTGTGGTTTGAGTTTGGCTTTGACCAGGATGTCCTGTAAGTTTTTGTTTTTCCTATAGGCCGAAATTATTCTGTGGTCTTTTAGAATTTGGGATTTTTCTACAAATTGGTCGAAATTGAATTTAATAGATCTTGCCAATTGAACTGTGGATGGAGAGTATGTAGTGATTAAAGGGAGGAGAGAGCTGACCTGTACAGGCTTGGTCTGTTTAAAGGTGTTGAGAATTCTCCTTAAAAAGGTCCTAGAGTAGCCTCTAGTGGACAAAGCCGAGAATAGCAGTTTGGTGGCTGCTCTGAAATCCTCCTCTCTGGTGCAGATTCTGTGAAATCTTAACAATTGAGATTTGACCAGGCTTGCATAGGTGTGCTTAGGGTGAAAACTAGATTTAAAGAGTAGAGCATGTGTGTCTGTCTCTTTAAAGAAAACTTTAATGTCCAGTTTAAGACTATGTTGAAAATCTGGTCCCTTAAATGTGGTTGTGTCCAGGAAGTCCACAGAGGAAGGGCTGAGGTTGGATTTGACACCGATGGATGGATTGTGGGTGCCAAGAGTGTGCAGAAATACATCAAAATCCTCTCTAGAGTGGGCCCAAATGCCCCAAATATCATCAAGAAACCTGAAATAATGCAGAGGTTTTTTGGAGCAGGAGGCCAAGGCTGATGATTCCCATTCAGCCATGAAAATATTGGCATAGGCTGGTGCGAATTTTTTGCCCATAGCAGTGTCTTTAATTTGAAGAAAGAACTCCCCGTTGAATTCAAAATCATTCCTTTTTAAATTTATTTCCAGTAATTGTAGGAGTTCTTTGTCCGGTCTGTTAATTTCCGGGTATTTTAGAAAGATGTTTTTTATGGCTTGTATGCCCTCTTGGATGTCAATGTTTGTGTAAAGGCTATCAATGTCCATGGTGAATAAAAAGGAATTTGCTGGAATTTGGATTTGTCTAATCTTGTCTATGAAATCATATGTATCTTTAATGTAGCTGGCATGCCTGGTCGAGAGAGGATTGAGATAGAAATCAAGAAATTCAGCGGTACAATAGGTTTCACTGCTGCAATCAGAAACAATGGGTCTCCCTGGAGGGATTTCCCCAGGTTTGCTCCACTTAGAAGGGTCCTTGTGGATCTTGGGCAGCATGTAAAATAGTCTTGGCCTGGGTTCAGTGTCGCCCATAAGATAGGCCTTTTGTTTGGCATTAATGAATTTCTTAATGTACAGGGATTGTATAATCTTGTCAATAATAGGGATAGTGTCTTTGAAGATAGGTGTAGCCAATTTAGAATAGTAATTTTTATCATTGAGTTGTCTGTATCCCTCCCACAGGTACTGCTCCCTGTCCATCAGCACCACCGCACTGCCTTTATCTGCTGGCTTAATGATGACATTTTTGTTGTTACCGAGAGAGAAGAGAGCCTCAAACTCAACAGTTGTGAGGTTCTGCTCGGTCCAGCCAATTTTAAATTTTGTTTGAAAGTGCTGAAGGTCAGCATTTATGGCAGTGGCGAGGCAGTTTACCTGGGGGAGGGACCCAAGTGGATTTGGGAGTGAAAGGTGGACGCTCAGAGTCCGGTTTGTGTTCAAAATAGGTGGCTAATTTTAATCTTCTATGATATTGTTGAATATCCCATCTAATTTGTTCTCTCATGTTTTTATTGCTGCCTTTAGAGGGGATGAAATTGAGACCCTTGCTGAGTAGAGCAAACTGAGCTGCTGTCAAGGTAAAATTCTTACACAGATTAATCACATTTTTATACCCCGTCTGCGTGACAATATTCACGGGGAGGTTTATTTTAAATGTTGCAGCCAGTGAGCCAGGATCTGCTTGGCCGTCGAGTGTGACCAGTGGACGCCGTCGTTCTCGGTGGTGAAGATCCCTCTGGCCAGAGCTGGAATGAAGTGATGATTGGTGGTAATGTAGCCGTTGAGGCGTCTCAGATTGTCCTGTTCCTGGTGGGGAAGAGTTCTGGAAAAGTTAATTTCGGGCAGGATTATTTGAGCCTGAGGGAAAGCCATTTTGGCCATCCTCACTGCTCTCTGTAGCTGTTTAATGGTGGTCTCATTCACTTTCTGTGCTCTATTGTTCATGCCAAAGGATAACACAAGTTTTTTAACTGTTTCACAGATCTCGGTTTTACCGAGGATGACCTCGGCGTGCCGGAAAGTGGCTCCTGGGAAGCTGTCAATCTGCAGGTCGGTCTGTTGGAAGGGAGGAAATCTGGCAATGTTAGAGTCGCCTATGATTAGCCACTCTTTCCTGGCTGTGAGGCCCCAGTCTTTGGTCTTGTTGGTGGTCTTGATGTGCCTGGTGGGCCTGCGTGTAGATGTGTGTGGTGTATTAGTCTTGGGTGGAGCAAAGCTCAGTCTGCTCTGAATGGACTCACGTGACTTGTGTGAAGTCCTGGGGAGAGGCCCCCCCTGGGGTAGCTGGTGGGGGGGTGTGGTGGTTGCTGTCAGCCTCTTGCTCATGGGTGACAGGTCGAGGTCTGTGGAAATGTCCAGTAGTAGGTCATCGATGGGAGGCGGCGGGTCGGTGGGAGGGCGAGAAGCCAGTTTTGTGCCCCGTGCAGGTCTCCGCTCCTGGGGCAGAGTCTGTGGAGGAGGGCGAGTGGGAAGGAGAGCAGGTTGGAGAGAGAGAGTGGCGAAAGGAGAGGGAGAGTCAAAAGGTGCGAGAGGAAGAGGAGAAGGAGGAGAAGGGAAAGAGAAAGGGAGAATAGGAGAGGAGGATGAGGGGAGAGGGAGGATGGGAGGTGATGGTGACGTCAGCTCCGTGATCAGCTGTGAGTCGCGGGGCTGGTTGTCCCTCTGCTGCGTCCTCGCGGCTGTGGAGGTCGTGGGCTGCACGGGTGGTGCTGCTGTGGGGGTCTGCCACGGGTGGGAGCTCGGTGGAGCATGTACCTGCGCCGTGACGATAGTTGAGCGTGGAGCTGGCGGTGGTTTGGGTGGCGGCTCCGTCTGTGTTGCGGTGGGACGGTGCGCCGTGGGTATCGGCGGCGGATCCTCCGTCGTTTGGCTGCCCGTGTGTACAGTCACGGGGCGTTTAAAAGTCTGTGCCGGGCGTCGTGCTGCTGCTGGTCCGGTGATGATGCGGCCCGCAGGTGGCGCCGGTTGATGCTGCTGGGCTCCGTCCGTGTCCGGAGCTGGGTCCGGGGGCTCGTCTGTGGAGAGACCCTGCAGAAGTGTGGCATATGTGCGGTCCAGTGTCTCTTGTCTAATACGGCGGCCAAAGTGCCGTCTAGCCCACGCTGAGGCTATTTCAAAGTTTTGCTGCCACTCAATCACAGCCATTTGGATCAAAATCTGAATGTCATTTTGCATGCAATCCTCGTAGTGGTCACGGAGGATGATAGTGGTGGTGTGAGCCCACTGTCTCGCATTGCCGTCTATCAGTGACAGTGTTTTGGGGTTTGGTGCTGCTGGTTTGATAGCAGTAGCCAAATTGTGTGTCATTTTGGCTATGGTGACTGGTGGTTGAGCTGCGGTGATATTGTCCAAATGATGCGTGGCTTTAATGATTCTGTGAATTATGCGTGTCTTTAAAGTGAAATCTGGGTCGGTGGAAAGAGGAGCGGAGGTCACCGGGTCCCGTCGGGGTCCTCTGGGTGTCCTGACATACCTGTTCTGTCCTCTGTTGCCCGTCCAGGCCTGGACGGGTGCTGTGCGGTAAAGGCCGCGGTCGCGCGGGCCACGATAGAGGCCTCGGTCATCGCGTGGGGCCGTGCCGCGCCCAGCCGGGTCGCGGAGGCCTGTCCTGGTGACTGCAGCGTAACTGCGCTGGTCACGGTATTGTTGATCATATTGTTGGTAGTAGTAGGGTCGATTACTAACCCGTGGAGGGCTGTTGGCCAGACGACCTCGTCGTCTGCGTCCGTAGTTGACCACTGTCCAGTCAGCATCGTGTCTGCGGTCCGCCATTACACGCGGCTCATTAACAAAACTAGCTGAAAAACTCACTGTGGTCTTTAAAGAATGAGTCGTGATGGTCCGTGGAAAAGTGAAAGCTTTATTTCAAGCTGTAGCGACGTTTCGGTCTTGAAAAAGACCTTCTTCAGGCAAATTGTGTGTTTTAATATCTCTAGCTTAATGTCTGCGTGGCACGAGGGGGGTTAGGGTTAGGGGGTTGGGGTTAGGGTTAGGGGAGGGGACTGATCCCGGGGAAGGGGCGGAGCCCGCGGCCAAGAAGCCTCTTCCCGGGCCTGGGGGAGGGGACGGAGCCCGCGGCCAAGGAGCCTCTCCCCCAGGGATAATGCGCTCTCCGCCCTGCGGAGGGTAAGTCCTCCATCCCTATCTTCTAGACTTAGGTTAGTAGTTCCAATTGTTTAGGATTTTTTTAGAAGTTAGTTACATTTTTCCATTTTTTTAGGTTTTTGTAATTTTTTTAGGTAGACTTAGGCTTAATTTTTCTTCCCTCCCTTAATTTAGGTTTAACATGTTGTTCTCTGTATGTTTAAAATAGGCGGCTATTCGCGGCAACGTTTCGATCTGGAATGAGATCTTCTTCAGGCTTAGCCCCCCATACAGGTAAGTATTCAAATTGTATTGATGTTGTTCCCTTGAGTTCCCCAGCCAAAGTGATGTTCTTATTGTGTGTCTTCCTTATATAGGCTTGTATTTAATTATATTAAGGGTTAGTGTTGTTTCACTTATATGCAAATTAGCTATTTTCTAAAATTAGTGTTAACCACATTGTAGAGCCATAGATTAGGGTTAGGGCCATAGATTAGGGTTATGGCCAATTAGGGTTAGTGCCAATTAGGGTTTAGGCCAATTAGGGTTGGATAGGGGCCAAAAATTAGGGTTGGGGCCAAAGATTAGGGTTAGGGCCAATTAGGGTTAGTAGCAGTAGGGTTTAGTTCAATTAGGGTTAGGGTTAGGTGAGAGTTTTTGTGATTTTTAGTTTCCAGGTCGGGTCGGTGCACGGGCGCAGGGAAGAATGGGAGGACGTCCAAGGGGGGTGGCTGGGGAAGGAGGGGAGAAGGGGGAAGAGGGTAATGTGGGAAGTGTGAGGGAAAGATTAAAATAAGAAGTGAGGGGAAAGAGAGAGAGAGAGAGGGGGGGAGGGGAGAGAGATAATATAGGGGGAAGATGTTGGGTGGGGACTGGAGTGTGTGGGTTCCGAACCCGGGTCGTCCGGGTGGTGTGGCAGTAATTATGGAGGGGAGCTAGCGGTCCGGTGACGTCATAGGGAGTGAAGGGGAATATATAAGGTGTTGCAGATGAGAAGTGATAATAGGGTTAGGGTTATAGAGTAGTGTGAGAAATGTGAAGGAAGGGTTAAAATCAAAAGTGAAGAGAAGGAAAGAGAGGGAGCAAGGGGAATGGGAGGAAGGGTTAGGGTTAGGGTTAGGGGGGGTTAGGGTTAGGGTTAGGGTTAGGTATAGTGGATAAGGTACTCAGAGCCTCTCCCTACATTGCCCAACGACAACATAGGTTTGTGTGAGAGACAACGGCAAGGCACGGGCCGACGCATGTTTGTCCCCAGGCCACCGCCCGCGTGCTTCCACGAACCATATAAGAGGAGAAAAGAGTTGAGAGTAGAGAGTATGAGAAGTGAAAAAGTGAACTTGGGATGTCCTATTTATCAAAGCACAGACCAAAAGCTAGTTTAGAAGCTAGGCTAGTATATTCAAATCAAAGTATCCTGATTGAAATGATTATTACAACCACAGCGACTTCAAGCAGAGTGAGTGAGTGAAAAGAGAGCAAGACAAAATAGAATCGAGCGACTGAGCAGGTAAGTCAACAATCAACCAAAAGCAGCGAAGAAGAAGAAGAAGAAGAGGAAGAGGAAGAGGAGAAGACCAGAATTGCTTAGCTGAGTGATCCATGTCTATGAACTTCATGTGGAGATGATTGTATGAAAATTATCTCATAGGCCAATTTTACATTGCAGCCCAATGTCAAATGCAGGTAAGTAAGTACAGTGAGATGAACAAAGCAGGGTGCATTCCCCCGCTATAGCCATCCTCTCCATGTGGTCCGCACCAGTGGAGTCTGACAACTACAGCAGAAGAATAATAATCTGAACCGAGCTTAAGCGCAAGGCCCGTGAAACAATTCGGACGTTGTGAGCACATTTGTATGAAAATGTCTCAAAAACCAATGTTTTAAATTTGTTGAAAAAGACCCGTTTTAGAATTTTCACCCTTTTTAAGAAAACCAGAATTTAAAGTCAATTAAAGACATTTGAAAGGGAAACCCGCAGGACAAATTGCTGCACTCATATACAAATGCCATGCAGAACCACAGAGAGCGGTGGACGATTCCCAGCCCAGCAAAACAGGGGTTGTCATCCAGCAGAATGGCTTAGGACCAGCCCCGACAAAGCGGTGCCTTCCCAGACATCCCACAGGATTATGCAGAACCAAGGCCAGCTGAGACAAAGCACAGCCTCCTTGGTCCAGCATAGACCCCGGGCAAGGGAAAAGACCAACTCTCTGTGTTCCATACACCGCACAACCCCAGAGAGTGGTAACACATAGCAAAAAACACACAATGCTACATGCACCAAGAAAATGCTGTGCAGAACCACAGAGAGCGGTGGAGCATTCCCAGCCCAGCAAAACAGGGGTTGAAATCCTGCAGAATGGCTTAGGACCAGCCCCGACAAGGCGGTGCCTTCCCAGCCATCCCACAGGATTATGCAAGACCAAGGCCAGCTGAGACAAAGCCCAGCCTCCTTGGCCCAGCATAAACCCCGGGCAAGGGAAAAGACCAACTCTCTGTGTTCCATACACCGCTCAACCCCAGAGAGTGGTAGCACATAGCAAAACATAAATAAAACAGCAATATTGAAACCGGTGAGTGTATATTTACCAGATGGGGAGTCTTCTATCCAGATGTCCTGATTTAAAGACCAGGCCTAGCTGCCTCTGGTCTATTATACTGACCCCCATCTGCATTATGGTGTCACTCTGAGGTGTTATGTAATGACACTTTTTTGTGCGATCACCAAGTTATTACATTGTAATTACTCACTATGTTGTCTTCTGGTAGGAAAGGATGATTTCCTGTAAAATTTGCTATTTTTAGGTCACTTTTGTCAAGGTTTAAGTGTGGAGGGAGCTGCAATGCATTGTGGGTAGTGGGAGGTCCCACCCCCTTTACTCTCCACACACAGTGTGGAAATCGTTTTTGTGTGTTGTAATGCTTTATTTACTGTTATCTGTCCTGTTTGAAGACCCAGAACAATTGTGAATTGTTGTGGAATTCATGTGTTGTGCTTTTGGGATGTCAGTGTTGTAATAAAAATGTGGAAAATGTCATTGTAGTGTAACTATGTGTATTCCCGTGTGGTCCTGTGTTAACAGCAGGGTGGGGGGAGGGAGCATTCAAAATGGCTGCTCCTGTGTCTCAAGTGAGAGCCCTTTGTTCCCATGTGTTCTTTGTCTATGTAGTGGCTGCTCCCCTCTATCTTTTGGAGGAAAAAGTTCTTCCTTGAAGTTTTCAGTATGTTAACTCTGTTGTCTTTGTTTTAAACCTTGAAAAAAGTGAACCTTTTATTATTATCTTTATAGTTTGAGATTTTATTGTTAGTATAATCCCGTTTTTCTCCTGTTGTAATGTCAAGTGGGAGGAGTTACCAAACTGGGCTGTTTGTCTTTGTGTCTATTGTGATGTCGTTTGTCAATATTTCTGGTAGGTATGACTTGTACTTTGTTATTTATGTTAGTACTAGTCTCTGTACCTGTTTTTCTGTGAAAACAAATAAAGTTTATCTGTTGTTACTATGTCACTACTGTCTATAGCGTTTTTGCACCATGATCAAGGTGAGTAGTCTGCCCACTCACCTCTCAGGGGAAAATGTGACATAACCACACCCCCAGTGCCTCTTGAGGCCACAATTGGGAGGTGCAGCTGTCAAAAGTCAAATCATTCACAGAAGCGGGCTCAGTAGGCCCCACCCTTTGCAACTACTCCCAGACATCACAACTCTGACCATAATTATACTAACAATAATTATAATAATAATACTTATTATAAGTATGTGGAAAAGCAACTCCACAAAGGAAAAAGATTAGGGTTAGAGGAAAAGAATTGCATAAAAAAGAAAGACATTAGGGTTAGAGGAAAATAACCCACGGGGGTTATAAAAAGATGGAAAATAAAGTGTGAAAAAATAATTAATTAATTGTGAAGAAAAAGAAAGTAGGGTTAGAAATAATGAAGGTTATGGAAGATTAGGGTTAGAAAGAGTGAGGGTTATGAAAGGCTAGGGTTAGATATAGTGAGGGTTATGAAAGACCAAGGTCATGCAGGATTAGGGTTATGCATAAAGCAGTGTTATATATTAAGAAGGGAGTGGTTAGGGTTAGGATAAATAACAAGGCTGGGCATATAATAGAAAATCAACAAGAAGAAAAGTAGGGTTAGGGTTAGGGTTAGGGTTA
>NC_140198.1:0-15000 GCF_965226575.1 Pagrus pagrus | reverse complement strand
TGGCGGGTAAGGTTTAGGGAACTGAACCAGCGACCACTGAGTGGAAGCTGGGGGTGCACTCTCCACCCCATGGAAGGTGGGTCCCCATCCCTATCTTCCATATTTGGGTAAGTATTTTTCCTTTTATTTAGGTTTTTTCTATTGTTTTTTTAGATTTTTCCTATTTTTTTAGGTTTTTTATTGTTTTTTTATGACTTAGGCTTTTAATTTTTCTTAATTCCCTCCCTCAATTTAGGTTTAACATGTTTGTCTTCTGTATGTTTATTTAGGCGGCTCGCGGCGACGTTTCGATCCTATTCGGATCTTCTTCAGGCTCCAGACCACCCCATACAGGTAAGTCTTCAATTATAATTAGGAGATGTTGCTCCTTTAGATTCCCCAGCCAAAGTGATTGTTGCTTGTCTTGTATGTCCCTTATATAGGCTTGTATTTAGTGGTTCTTAAATTTAGTGTTATTTCTTAACTTCTTAACTTATATGCAAATTAGCTTTTTGGTTTTAGATTTAGTGTTATCCCAATTATAATTATGTACCCATGAATTATTTATCTTTTTAGCTTACATTAATTAGTTTTTAACCCTTAGTTACCCCTATGAATTAATTATTGATTATTGATTGTATTAATGAATTTGTTATTAACCTTATTTCCCTCTTCTTTTTCCCTTTTTCTTTCCTTTTCCCCTTATCTATCCTCCATCCTTTAACACCAAACCGGCGAGTAAATTTACTTTCGTGTACCTCGCATATATATATGGCCTTTAGTATGGCAATATGCGGAACCAATCGTAACCGGGTTAGGGTTGTCGGACCTCTAGGGTCAAATTGCGGGTAAGGGTTAGGGGTTTGGGATTAGGGTTAGGGTTAGGAACCAAATTGGGTTTAGTAGTGGGATTAGGGTTAGGGCCACAATGGGGCTAGATTCCGAATTAGGGTTTAGGGGTTAAGTTAGGGTTATTAGGGTTAGTTCCAATTAGGGCTTAGTTCAATTAGGGTTGGGGCCACAGATTAGGGTTAGGGCCAATTAGGGTTAGAATATGCCATGAGGGTTAGTTCAATTAGGGTTAGGGCCTTGGTTAGGTTTAGGCATAGGATCCCAGTGATGTTAGGGTTAGGATAGAAGTCATGGGTGGGTTAGCTTAGTTTAGCTTGGTAATAGGGAGGGGGCCCGGCCTTGTATCCCATGGGAGGACCTGGCGGGTAAGGTTTAGGGAACTGAACCAGCGACCACTGAGTGGAAGCTGGGGGTGCACTCTCCACCCCATGGAAGGTGGGTCCCCATCCCTATCTTCCATATTTGGGTAAGTATTTTTCCTTTTATTTAGGTTTTTTCTATTGTTTTTTTAGATTTTTCCTATTTTTTTAGGTTTTTTATTGTTTTTTTATGACTTAGGCTTTTAATTTTTCTTAATTCCCTCCCTCAATTTAGGTTTAACATGTTTGTCTTCTGTATGTTTATTTAGGCGGCTCGCGGCGACGTTTCGATCCTATTCGGATCTTCTTCAGGCTCCAGACCACCCCATACAGGTAAGTCTTCAATTATAATTAGGAGATGTTGCTCCTTTAGATTCCCCAGCCAAAGTGATTGTTGCTTGTCTTGTATGTCCCTTATATAGGCTTGTATTTAGTGGTTCTTAAATTTAGTGTTATTTCTTAACTTCTTAACTTATATGCAAATTAGCTTTTTGGTTTTAGATTTAGTGTTATCCCAATTATAATTATGTACCCATGAATTATTTATCTTTTTAGCTTACATTAATTAGTTTTTAACCCTTAGTTACCCCTATGAATTAATTATTGATTATTGATTGTATTAATGAATTTGTTATTAACCTTATTTCCCTCTTCTTTTTCCCTTTTTCTTTCCTTTTCCCCTTATCTATCCTCCATCCTTTAACACCAAACCGGCGAGTAAATTTACTTTCGTGTACCTCGCATATATATATGGCCTTTAGTATGGCAATATGCGGAACCAATCGTAACCGGGTTAGGGTTGTCGGACCTCTAGGGTCAAATTGCGGGTAAGGGTTAGGGGTTTGGGATTAGGGTTAGGGTTAGGAACCAAATTGGGTTTAGTAGTGGGATTAGGGTTAGGGCCACAATGGGGCTAGATTCCGAATTAGGGTTTAGGGGTTAAGTTAGGGTTATTAGGGTTAGTTCCAATTAGGGCTTAGTTCAATTAGGGTTGGGGCCACAGATTAGGGTTAGGGCCAATTAGGGTTAGAATATGCCATGAGGGTTAGTTCAATTAGGGTTAGGGCCTTGGTTAGGTTTAGGCATAGGATCCCAGTGATGTTAGGGTTAGGATAGAAGTCATGGGTGGGTTAGCTTAGTTTAGCTTGGTAATAGGGAGGGGGCCCGGCCTTGTATCCCATGGGAGGACCTGGCGGGTAAGGTTTAGGGAACTGAACCAGCGACCACTGAGTGGAAGCTGGGGGTGCACTCTCCACCCCATGGAAGGTGGGTCCCCATCCCTATCTTCCATATTTGGGTAAGTATTTTTCCTTTTATTTAGGTTTTTTCTATTGTTTTTTTAGATTTTTCCTATTTTTTTAGGTTTTTTATTGTTTTTTTATGACTTAGGCTTTTAATTTTTCTTAATTCCCTCCCTCAATTTAGGTTTAACATGTTTGTCTTCTGTATGTTTATTTAGGCGGCTCGCGGCGACGTTTCGATCCTATTCGGATCTTCTTCAGGCTCCAGACCACCCCATACAGGTAAGTCTTCAATTATAATTAGGAGATGTTGCTCCTTTAGATTCCCCAGCCAAAGTGATTGTTGCTTGTCTTGTATGTCCCTTATATAGGCTTGTATTTAGTGGTTCTTAAATTTAGTGTTATTTCTTAACTTCTTAACTTATATGCAAATTAGCTTTTTGGTTTTAGATTTAGTGTTATCCCAATTATAATTATGTACCCATGAATTATTTATCTTTTTAGCTTACATTAATTAGTTTTTAACCCTTAGTTACCCCTATGAATTAATTATTGATTATTGATTGTATTAATGAATTTGTTATTAACCTTATTTCCCTCTTCTTTTTCCCTTTTTCTTTCCTTTTCCCCTTATCTATCCTCCATCCTTTAACACCAAACCGGCGAGTAAATTTACTTTCGTGTACCTCGCATATATATATGGCCTTTAGTATGGCAATATGCGGAACCAATCGTAACCGGGTTAGGGTTGTCGGACCTCTAGGGTCAAATTGCGGGTAAGGGTTAGGGGTTTGGGATTAGGGTTAGGGTTAGGAACCAAATTGGGTTTAGTAGTGGGATTAGGGTTAGGGCCACAATGGGGCTAGATTCCGAATTAGGGTTTAGGGGTTAAGTTAGGGTTATTAGGGTTAGTTCCAATTAGGGCTTAGTTCAATTAGGGTTGGGGCCACAGATTAGGGTTAGGGCCAATTAGGGTTAGAATATGCCATGAGGGTTAGTTCAATTAGGGTTAGGGCCTTGGTTAGGTTTAGGCATAGGATCCCAGTGATGTTAGGGTTAGGATAGAAGTCATGGGTGGGTTAGCTTAGTTTAGCTTGGTAATAGGGAGGGGGCCCGGCCTTGTATCCCATGGGAGGACCTGGCGGGTAAGGTTTAGGGAACTGAACCAGCGACCACTGAGTGGAAGCTGGGGGTGCACTCTCCACCCCATGGAAGGTGGGTCCCCATCCCTATCTTCCATATTTGGGTAAGTATTTTTCCTTTTATTTAGGTTTTTTCTATTGTTTTTTTAGATTTTTCCTATTTTTTTAGGTTTTTTATTGTTTTTTTATGACTTAGGCTTTTAATTTTTCTTAATTCCCTCCCTCAATTTAGGTTTAACATGTTTGTCTTCTGTATGTTTATTTAGGCGGCTCGCGGCGACGTTTCGATCCTATTCGGATCTTCTTCAGGCTCCAGACCACCCCATACAGGTAAGTCTTCAATTATAATTAGGAGATGTTGCTCCTTTAGATTCCCCAGCCAAAGTGATTGTTGCTTGTCTTGTATGTCCCTTATATAGGCTTGTATTTAGTGGTTCTTAAATTTAGTGTTATTTCTTAACTTCTTAACTTATATGCAAATTAGCTTTTTGGTTTTAGATTTAGTGTTATCCCAATTATAATTATGTACCCATGAATTATTTATCTTTTTAGCTTACATTAATTAGTTTTTAACCCTTAGTTACCCCTATGAATTAATTATTGATTATTGATTGTATTAATGAATTTGTTATTAACCTTATTTCCCTCTTCTTTTTCCCTTTTTCTTTCCTTTTCCCCTTATCTATCCTCCATCCTTTAACACCAAACCGGCGAGTAAATTTACTTTCGTGTACCTCGCATATATATATGGCCTTTAGTATGGCAATATGCGGAACCAATCGTAACCGGGTTAGGGTTGTCGGACCTCTAGGGTCAAATTGCGGGTAAGGGTTAGGGGTTTGGGATTAGGGTTAGGGTTAGGAACCAAATTGGGTTTAGTAGTGGGATTAGGGTTAGGGCCACAATGGGGCTAGATTCCGAATTAGGGTTTAGGGGTTAAGTTAGGGTTATTAGGGTTAGTTCCAATTAGGGCTTAGTTCAATTAGGGTTGGGGCCACAGATTAGGGTTAGGGCCAATTAGGGTTAGAATATGCCATGAGGGTTAGTTCAATTAGGGTTAGGGCCTTGGTTAGGTTTAGGCATAGGATCCCAGTGATGTTAGGGTTAGGATAGAAGTCATGGGTGGGTTAGCTTAGTTTAGCTTGGTAATAGGGAGGGGGCCCGGCCTTGTATCCCATGGGAGGACCTGGCGGGTAAGGTTTAGGGAACTGAACCAGCGACCACTGAGTGGAAGCTGGGGGTGCACTCTCCACCCCATGGAAGGTGGGTCCCCATCCCTATCTTCCATATTTGGGTAAGTATTTTTCCTTTTATTTAGGTTTTTTCTATTGTTTTTTTAGATTTTTCCTATTTTTTTAGGTTTTTTATTGTTTTTTTATGACTTAGGCTTTTAATTTTTCTTAATTCCCTCCCTCAATTTAGGTTTAACATGTTTGTCTTCTGTATGTTTATTTAGGCGGCTCGCGGCGACGTTTCGATCCTATTCGGATCTTCTTCAGGCTCCAGACCACCCCATACAGGTAAGTCTTCAATTATAATTAGGAGATGTTGCTCCTTTAGATTCCCCAGCCAAAGTGATTGTTGCTTGTCTTGTATGTCCCTTATATAGGCTTGTATTTAGTGGTTCTTAAATTTAGTGTTATTTCTTAACTTCTTAACTTATATGCAAATTAGCTTTTTGGTTTTAGATTTAGTGTTATCCCAATTATAATTATGTACCCATGAATTATTTATCTTTTTAGCTTACATTAATTAGTTTTTAACCCTTAGTTACCCCTATGAATTAATTATTGATTATTGATTGTATTAATGAATTTGTTATTAACCTTATTTCCCTCTTCTTTTTCCCTTTTTCTTTCCTTTTCCCCTTATCTATCCTCCATCCTTTAACACCAAACCGGCGAGTAAATTTACTTTCGTGTACCTCGCATATATATATGGCCTTTAGTATGGCAATATGCGGAACCAATCGTAACCGGGTTAGGGTTGTCGGACCTCTAGGGTCAAATTGCGGGTAAGGGTTAGGGGTTTGGGATTAGGGTTAGGGTTAGGAACCAAATTGGGTTTAGTAGTGGGATTAGGGTTAGGGCCACAATGGGGCTAGATTCCGAATTAGGGTTTAGGGGTTAAGTTAGGGTTATTAGGGTTAGTTCCAATTAGGGCTTAGTTCAATTAGGGTTGGGGCCACAGATTAGGGTTAGGGCCAATTAGGGTTAGAATATGCCATGAGGGTTAGTTCAATTAGGGTTAGGGCCTTGGTTAGGTTTAGGCATAGGATCCCAGTGATGTTAGGGTTAGGATAGAAGTCATGGGTGGGTTAGCTTAGTTTAGCTTGGTAATAGGGAGGGGGCCCGGCCTTGTATCCCATGGGAGGACCTGGCGGGTAAGGTTTAGGGAACTGAACCAGCGACCACTGAGTGGAAGCTGGGGGTGCACTCTCCACCCCATGGAAGGTGGGTCCCCATCCCTATCTTCCATATTTGGGTAAGTATTTTTCCTTTTATTTAGGTTTTTTCTATTGTTTTTTTAGATTTTTCCTATTTTTTTAGGTTTTTTATTGTTTTTTTATGACTTAGGCTTTTAATTTTTCTTAATTCCCTCCCTCAATTTAGGTTTAACATGTTTGTCTTCTGTATGTTTATTTAGGCGGCTCGCGGCGACGTTTCGATCCTATTCGGATCTTCTTCAGGCTCCAGACCACCCCATACAGGTAAGTCTTCAATTATAATTAGGAGATGTTGCTCCTTTAGATTCCCCAGCCAAAGTGATTGTTGCTTGTCTTGTATGTCCCTTATATAGGCTTGTATTTAGTGGTTCTTAAATTTAGTGTTATTTCTTAACTTCTTAACTTATATGCAAATTAGCTTTTTGGTTTTAGATTTAGTGTTATCCCAATTATAATTATGTACCCATGAATTATTTATCTTTTTAGCTTACATTAATTAGTTTTTAACCCTTAGTTACCCCTATGAATTAATTATTGATTATTGATTGTATTAATGAATTTGTTATTAACCTTATTTCCCTCTTCTTTTTCCCTTTTTCTTTCCTTTTCCCCTTATCTATCCTCCATCCTTTAACACCAAACCGGCGAGTAAATTTACTTTCGTGTACCTCGCATATATATATGGCCTTTAGTATGGCAATATGCGGAACCAATCGTAACCGGGTTAGGGTTGTCGGACCTCTAGGGTCAAATTGCGGGTAAGGGTTAGGGGTTTGGGATTAGGGTTAGGGTTAGGAACCAAATTGGGTTTAGTAGTGGGATTAGGGTTAGGGCCACAATGGGGCTAGATTCCGAATTAGGGTTTAGGGGTTAAGTTAGGGTTATTAGGGTTAGTTCCAATTAGGGCTTAGTTCAATTAGGGTTGGGGCCACAGATTAGGGTTAGGGCCAATTAGGGTTAGAATATGCCATGAGGGTTAGTTCAATTAGGGTTAGGGCCTTGGTTAGGTTTAGGCATAGGATCCCAGTGATGTTAGGGTTAGGATAGAAGTCATGGGTGGGTTAGCTTAGTTTAGCTTGGTAATAGGGAGGGGGCCCGGCCTTGTATCCCATGGGAGGACCTGGCGGGTAAGGTTTAGGGAACTGAACCAGCGACCACTGAGTGGAAGCTGGGGGTGCACTCTCCACCCCATGGAAGGTGGGTCCCCATCCCTATCTTCCATATTTGGGTAAGTATTTTTCCTTTTATTTAGGTTTTTTCTATTGTTTTTTTAGATTTTTCCTATTTTTTTAGGTTTTTTATTGTTTTTTTATGACTTAGGCTTTTAATTTTTCTTAATTCCCTCCCTCAATTTAGGTTTAACATGTTTGTCTTCTGTATGTTTATTTAGGCGGCTCGCGGCGACGTTTCGATCCTATTCGGATCTTCTTCAGGCTCCAGACCACCCCATACAGGTAAGTCTTCAATTATAATTAGGAGATGTTGCTCCTTTAGATTCCCCAGCCAAAGTGATTGTTGCTTGTCTTGTATGTCCCTTATATAGGCTTGTATTTAGTGGTTCTTAAATTTAGTGTTATTTCTTAACTTCTTAACTTATATGCAAATTAGCTTTTTGGTTTTAGATTTAGTGTTATCCCAATTATAATTATGTACCCATGAATTATTTATCTTTTTAGCTTACATTAATTAGTTTTTAACCCTTAGTTACCCCTATGAATTAATTATTGATTATTGATTGTATTAATGAATTTGTTATTAACCTTATTTCCCTCTTCTTTTTCCCTTTTTCTTTCCTTTTCCCCTTATCTATCCTCCATCCTTTAACACCAAACCGGCGAGTAAATTTACTTTCGTGTACCTCGCATATATATATGGCCTTTAGTATGGCAATATGCGGAACCAATCGTAACCGGGTTAGGGTTGTCGGACCTCTAGGGTCAAATTGCGGGTAAGGGTTAGGGGTTTGGGATTAGGGTTAGGGTTAGGAACCAAATTGGGTTTAGTAGTGGGATTAGGGTTAGGGCCACAATGGGGCTAGATTCCGAATTAGGGTTTAGGGGTTAAGTTAGGGTTATTAGGGTTAGTTCCAATTAGGGCTTAGTTCAATTAGGGTTGGGGCCACAGATTAGGGTTAGGGCCAATTAGGGTTAGAATATGCCATGAGGGTTAGTTCAATTAGGGTTAGGGCCTTGGTTAGGTTTAGGCATAGGATCCCAGTGATGTTAGGGTTAGGATAGAAGTCATGGGTGGGTTAGCTTAGTTTAGCTTGGTAATAGGGAGGGGGCCCGGCCTTGTATCCCATGGGAGGACCTGGCGGGTAAGGTTTAGGGAACTGAACCAGCGACCACTGAGTGGAAGCTGGGGGTGCACTCTCCACCCCATGGAAGGTGGGTCCCCATCCCTATCTTCCATATTTGGGTAAGTATTTTTCCTTTTATTTAGGTTTTTTCTATTGTTTTTTTAGATTTTTCCTATTTTTTTAGGTTTTTTATTGTTTTTTTATGACTTAGGCTTTTAATTTTTCTTAATTCCCTCCCTCAATTTAGGTTTAACATGTTTGTCTTCTGTATGTTTATTTAGGCGGCTCGCGGCGACGTTTCGATCCTATTCGGATCTTCTTCAGGCTCCAGACCACCCCATACAGGTAAGTCTTCAATTATAATTAGGAGATGTTGCTCCTTTAGATTCCCCAGCCAAAGTGATTGTTGCTTGTCTTGTATGTCCCTTATATAGGCTTGTATTTAGTGGTTCTTAAATTTAGTGTTATTTCTTAACTTCTTAACTTATATGCAAATTAGCTTTTTGGTTTTAGATTTAGTGTTATCCCAATTATAATTATGTACCCATGAATTATTTATCTTTTTAGCTTACATTAATTAGTTTTTAACCCTTAGTTACCCCTATGAATTAATTATTGATTATTGATTGTATTAATGAATTTGTTATTAACCTTATTTCCCTCTTCTTTTTCCCTTTTTCTTTCCTTTTCCCCTTATCTATCCTCCATCCTTTAACACCAAACCGGCGAGTAAATTTACTTTCGTGTACCTCGCATATATATATGGCCTTTAGTATGGCAATATGCGGAACCAATCGTAACCGGGTTAGGGTTGTCGGACCTCTAGGGTCAAATTGCGGGTAAGGGTTAGGGGTTTGGGATTAGGGTTAGGGTTAGGAACCAAATTGGGTTTAGTAGTGGGATTAGGGTTAGGGCCACAATGGGGCTAGATTCCGAATTAGGGTTTAGGGGTTAAGTTAGGGTTATTAGGGTTAGTTCCAATTAGGGCTTAGTTCAATTAGGGTTGGGGCCACAGATTAGGGTTAGGGCCAATTAGGGTTAGAATATGCCATGAGGGTTAGTTCAATTAGGGTTAGGGCCTTGGTTAGGTTTAGGCATAGGATCCCAGTGATGTTAGGGTTAGGATAGAAGTCATGGGTGGGTTAGCTTAGTTTAGCTTGGTAATAGGGAGGGGGCCCGGCCTTGTATCCCATGGGAGGACCTGGCGGGTAAGGTTTAGGGAACTGAACCAGCGACCACTGAGTGGAAGCTGGGGGTGCACTCTCCACCCCATGGAAGGTGGGTCCCCATCCCTATCTTCCATATTTGGGTAAGTATTTTTCCTTTTATTTAGGTTTTTTCTATTGTTTTTTTAGATTTTTCCTATTTTTTTAGGTTTTTTATTGTTTTTTTATGACTTAGGCTTTTAATTTTTCTTAATTCCCTCCCTCAATTTAGGTTTAACATGTTTGTCTTCTGTATGTTTATTTAGGCGGCTCGCGGCGACGTTTCGATCCTATTCGGATCTTCTTCAGGCTCCAGACCACCCCATACAGGTAAGTCTTCAATTATAATTAGGAGATGTTGCTCCTTTAGATTCCCCAGCCAAAGTGATTGTTGCTTGTCTTGTATGTCCCTTATATAGGCTTGTATTTAGTGGTTCTTAAATTTAGTGTTATTTCTTAACTTCTTAACTTATATGCAAATTAGCTTTTTGGTTTTAGATTTAGTGTTATCCCAATTATAATTATGTACCCATGAATTATTTATCTTTTTAGCTTACATTAATTAGTTTTTAACCCTTAGTTACCCCTATGAATTAATTATTGATTATTGATTGTATTAATGAATTTGTTATTAACCTTATTTCCCTCTTCTTTTTCCCTTTTTCTTTCCTTTTCCCCTTATCTATCCTCCATCCTTTAACACCAAACCGGCGAGTAAATTTACTTTCGTGTACCTCGCATATATATATGGCCTTTAGTATGGCAATATGCGGAACCAATCGTAACCGGGTTAGGGTTGTCGGACCTCTAGGGTCAAATTGCGGGTAAGGGTTAGGGGTTTGGGATTAGGGTTAGGGTTAGGAACCAAATTGGGTTTAGTAGTGGGATTAGGGTTAGGGCCACAATGGGGCTAGATTCCGAATTAGGGTTTAGGGGTTAAGTTAGGGTTATTAGGGTTAGTTCCAATTAGGGCTTAGTTCAATTAGGGTTGGGGCCACAGATTAGGGTTAGGGCCAATTAGGGTTAGAATATGCCATGAGGGTTAGTTCAATTAGGGTTAGGGCCTTGGTTAGGTTTAGGCATAGGATCCCAGTGATGTTAGGGTTAGGATAGAAGTCATGGGTGGGTTAGCTTAGTTTAGCTTGGTAATAGGGAGGGGGCCCGGCCTTGTATCCCATGGGAGGACCTGGCGGGTAAGGTTTAGGGAACTGAACCAGCGACCACTGAGTGGAAGCTGGGGGTGCACTCTCCACCCCATGGAAGGTGGGTCCCCATCCCTATCTTCCATATTTGGGTAAGTATTTTTCCTTTTATTTAGGTTTTTTCTATTGTTTTTTTAGATTTTTCCTATTTTTTTAGGTTTTTTATTGTTTTTTTATGACTTAGGCTTTTAATTTTTCTTAATTCCCTCCCTCAATTTAGGTTTAACATGTTTGTCTTCTGTATGTTTATTTAGGCGGCTCGCGGCGACGTTTCGATCCTATTCGGATCTTCTTCAGGCTCCAGACCACCCCATACAGGTAAGTCTTCAATTATAATTAGGAGATGTTGCTCCTTTAGATTCCCCAGCCAAAGTGATTGTTGCTTGTCTTGTATGTCCCTTATATAGGCTTGTATTTAGTGGTTCTTAAATTTAGTGTTATTTCTTAACTTCTTAACTTATATGCAAATTAGCTTTTTGGTTTTAGATTTAGTGTTATCCCAATTATAATTATGTACCCATGAATTATTTATCTTTTTAGCTTACATTAATTAGTTTTTAACCCTTAGTTACCCCTATGAATTAATTATTGATTATTGATTGTATTAATGAATTTGTTATTAACCTTATTTCCCTCTTCTTTTTCCCTTTTTCTTTCCTTTTCCCCTTATCTATCCTCCATCCTTTAACACCAAACCGGCGAGTAAATTTACTTTCGTGTACCTCGCATATATATATGGCCTTTAGTATGGCAATATGCGGAACCAATCGTAACCGGGTTAGGGTTGTCGGACCTCTAGGGTCAAATTGCGGGTAAGGGTTAGGGGTTTGGGATTAGGGTTAGGGTTAGGAACCAAATTGGGTTTAGTAGTGGGATTAGGGTTAGGGCCACAATGGGGCTAGATTCCGAATTAGGGTTTAGGGGTTAAGTTAGGGTTATTAGGGTTAGTTCCAATTAGGGCTTAGTTCAATTAGGGTTGGGGCCACAGATTAGGGTTAGGGCCAATTAGGGTTAGAATATGCCATGAGGGTTAGTTCAATTAGGGTTAGGGCCTTGGTTAGGTTTAGGCATAGGATCCCAGTGATGTTAGGGTTAGGATAGAAGTCATGGGTGGGTTAGCTTAGTTTAGCTTGGTAATAGGGAGGGGGCCCGGCCTTGTATCCCATGGGAGGACCTGGCGGGTAAGGTTTAGGGAACTGAACCAGCGACCACTGAGTGGAAGCTGGGGGTGCACTCTCCACCCCATGGAAGGTGGGTCCCCATCCCTATCTTCCATATTTGGGTAAGTATTTTTCCTTTTATTTAGGTTTTTTCTATTGTTTTTTTAGATTTTTCCTATTTTTTTAGGTTTTTTATTGTTTTTTTATGACTTAGGCTTTTAATTTTTCTTAATTCCCTCCCTCAATTTAGGTTTAACATGTTTGTCTTCTGTATGTTTATTTAGGCGGCTCGCGGCGACGTTTCGATCCTATTCGGATCTTCTTCAGGCTCCAGACCACCCCATACAGGTAAGTCTTCAATTATAATTAGGAGATGTTGCTCCTTTAGATTCCCCAGCCAAAGTGATTGTTGCTTGTCTTGTATGTCCCTTATATAGGCTTGTATTTAGTGGTTCTTAAATTTAGTGTTATTTCTTAACTTCTTAACTTATATGCAAATTAGCTTTTTGGTTTTAGATTTAGTGTTATCCCAATTATAATTATGTACCCATGAATTATTTATCTTTTTAGCTTACATTAATTAGTTTTTAACCCTTAGTTACCCCTATGAATTAATTATTGATTATTGATTGTATTAATGAATTTGTTATTAACCTTATTTCCCTCTTCTTTTTCCCTTTTTCTTTCCTTTTCCCCTTATCTATCCTCCATCCTTTAACACCAAACCGGCGAGTAAATTTACTTTCGTGTACCTCGCATATATATATGGCCTTTAGTATGGCAATATGCGGAACCAATCGTAACCGGGTTAGGGTTGTCGGACCTCTAGGGTCAAATTGCGGGTAAGGGTTAGGGGTTTGGGATTAGGGTTAGGGTTAGGAACCAAATTGGGTTTAGTAGTGGGATTAGGGTTAGGGCCACAATGGGGCTAGATTCCGAATTAGGGTTTAGGGGTTAAGTTAGGGTTATTAGGGTTAGTTCCAATTAGGGCTTAGTTCAATTAGGGTTGGGGCCACAGATTAGGGTTAGGGCCAATTAGGGTTAGAATATGCCATGAGGGTTAGTTCAATTAGGGTTAGGGCCTTGGTTAGGTTTAGGCATAGGATCCCAGTGATGTTAGGGTTAGGATAGAAGTCATGGGTGGGTTAGCTTA
The DNA here is from genome assembly GCF_965226575.1 of Pagrus pagrus. Lineage (NCBI taxonomy): Eukaryota > Metazoa > Chordata > Actinopteri > Spariformes > Sparidae > Pagrus > Pagrus pagrus. Next base: position 1,962 of record NC_140198.1, on the reverse strand, counting down.
GTTTAGCTTGGTAATAGGGAGGGGGCCCGGCCTTGTATCCCATGGGAGGACCTGGCGGGTAAGGTTTAGGGAACTGAACCAGCGACCACTGAGTGGAAGCTGGGGGTGCACTCTCCACCCCATGGAAGGTGGGTCCCCATCCCTATCTTCCATATTTGGGTAAGTATTTTTCCTTTTATTTAGGTTTTTTCTATTGTTTTTTTAGATTTTTCCTATTTTTTTAGGTTTTTTATTGTTTTTTTATGACTTAGGCTTTTAATTTTTCTTAATTCCCTCCCTCAATTTAGGTTTAACATGTTTGTCTTCTGTATGTTTATTTAGGCGGCTCGCGGCGACGTTTCGATCCTATTCGGATCTTCTTCAGGCTCCAGACCACCCCATACAGGTAAGTCTTCAATTATAATTAGGAGATGTTGCTCCTTTAGATTCCCCAGCCAAAGTGATTGTTGCTTGTCTTGTATGTCCCTTATATAGGCTTGTATTTAGTGGTTCTTAAATTTAGTGTTATTTCTTAACTTCTTAACTTATATGCAAATTAGCTTTTTGGTTTTAGATTTAGTGTTATCCCAATTATAATTATGTACCCATGAATTATTTATCTTTTTAGCTTACATTAATTAGTTTTTAACCCTTAGTTACCCCTATGAATTAATTATTGATTATTGATTGTATTAATGAATTTGTTATTAACCTTATTTCCCTCTTCTTTTTCCCTTTTTCTTTCCTTTTCCCCTTATCTATCCTCCATCCTTTAACACCAAACCGGCGAGTAAATTTACTTTCGTGTACCTCGCATATATATATGGCCTTTAGTATGGCAATATGCGGAACCAATCGTAACCGGGTTAGGGTTGTCGGACCTCTAGGGTCAAATTGCGGGTAAGGGTTAGGGGTTTGGGATTAGGGTTAGGGTTAGGAACCAAATTGGGTTTAGTAGTGGGATTAGGGTTAGGGCCACAATGGGGCTAGATTCCGAATTAGGGTTTAGGGGTTAAGTTAGGGTTATTAGGGTTAGTTCCAATTAGGGCTTAGTTCAATTAGGGTTGGGGCCACAGATTAGGGTTAGGGCCAATTAGGGTTAGAATATGCCATGAGGGTTAGTTCAATTAGGGTTAGGGCCTTGGTTAGGTTTAGGCATAGGATCCCAGTGATGTTAGGGTTAGGATAGAAGTCATGGGTGGGTTAGCTTAGTTTAGCTTGGTAATAGGGAGGGGGCCCGGCCTTGTATCCCATGGGAGGACCTGGCGGGTAAGGTTTAGGGAACTGAACCAGCGACCACTGAGTGGAAGCTGGGGGTGCACTCTCCACCCCATGGAAGGTGGGTCCCCATCCCTATCTTCCATATTTGGGTAAGTATTTTTCCTTTTATTTAGGTTTTTTCTATTGTTTTTTTAGATTTTTCCTATTTTTTTAGGTTTTTTATTGTTTTTTTATGACTTAGGCTTTTAATTTTTCTTAATTCCCTCCCTCAATTTAGGTTTAACATGTTTGTCTTCTGTATGTTTATTTAGGCGGCTCGCGGCGACGTTTCGATCCTATTCGGATCTTCTTCAGGCTCCAGACCACCCCATACAGGTAAGTCTTCAATTATAATTAGGAGATGTTGCTCCTTTAGATTCCCCAGCCAAAGTGATTGTTGCTTGTCTTGTATGTCCCTTATATAGGCTTGTATTTAGTGGTTCTTAAATTTAGTGTTATTTCTTAACTTCTTAACTTATATGCAAATTAGCTTTTTGGTTTTAGATTTAGTGTTATCCCAATTATAATTATGTACCCATGAATTATTTATCTTTTTAGCTTACATTAATTAGTTTTTAACCCTTAGTTACCCCTATGAATTAATTATTGATTATTGATTGTATTAATGAATTTGTTATTAACCTTATTTCCCTCTTCTTTTTCCCTTTTTCTTTCCTTTTCCCCTTATCTATCCTCCATCCTTTAACACCAAACCGGCGAGTA
>NC_140197.1:31679987-31764987 GCF_965226575.1 Pagrus pagrus | reverse complement strand
TATAACAGTGCTTTATGCATAACCCTAATCCTGCATGACCTTGGTCTTTCATAACCCTCACTATATCTAACCCTAGCCTTTCATAACCCTCACTCTTTCTAACCCTAATCTTCCATAACCCTCACTATTTCTAACCCTACTTTCTTTTTCTTCACAATTAATTAATTATTTTTTCACACTTTATTTTCCATCTTTTTATAACCCCCGTGGGTTATTTTCCTCTAACCCTAATCTCTTTCTTTTTTATGCAATTCTTTTCCTCTAACCCTAATCTTTTTCCTTTGTGGAGTTGCTTTTCCACATACTTATAATAAGTATTATTATAATTATTGTTAGTATAATTATGTTCAGGGTTGTGATGTCTGGGAGTAGTTGCAAAGGGTGGGGCCTACTGAGCCCGCTTCTGTGAATGATTTGACTTTTGACAGCTGCACCTCCCAATTGTGGCCTCAAGAGGCACTGGGGGTGTGGCTATGTCACATTTTCCCCTGAGAGGTGAGTGGGCAGACTACTCACCTTGATCATGGTGCAAAAACGCTATAGACAGTAGTGACATAGTAACGACAGATAAACTTTATTTGTTTTCACAGAAAAACAGGTGCAGAGACTAGTACTAACATAAACAACAAAGTACAAGTCATACCTACCAGAAATATTGACAAAAGACATCAAAATAGACACAAAGACAGACAGCCCAGATTGGTAGCTCCTCCCACTTGACATTACAACAGGAGAAAAACGGGATTATACTAACAATAAAATCTCAAACTGTAAAGATAATACTAAAAGGTTCACTTTTTCAAGGTTTAAAACAAAGACAACAGAGTTAACATACTCAACACTTCAAGGAAGAACTTTTTCCTCCAAAAGATAGAGGGGAGCAGCCACTACATAGACAAAGAACACATGGGAACAAAGGGCTCTCACTTGAGACACAGGAGCAGCCATTTTGAATGCTCCCTCCCCCCACCCTGCTGTTAACACAGGACCACACGGGAATACACATAGTTACACTACAATGACATTTTTCCACATTTTTATTACAACACTGACATCCCAAAAGCACAACACATGAATTCCACAACAATTCACAATTGTTCTGGGTCTTCAAACATGACAGATAACAGTAAATAGAGCATTACAACACACAAAAACGATTTCCACATAGTATGTGGAGAGTAAAGGGGGTGGGACCTCCCACTACCCACAATGCATTGCAGCTCCCTCCACACTTAAACCTTGACAAAAGTGACCTAAAAATAGCAATTTTTACAGGAAATCATCATTTCCTACCAGAAGACAACATAGGAAGTAATTACAATGTAATAACTTGGTGATCGCACAAAAAAAGTGTCATTACATAACACCTCAGAGTGACACCATAATGCAGATGGGGGTCAGTATAATAGACCAGAGGCAGCTAGGCCAGGTCTTTAAATCAGGACATCTGGATAGAAGACCCCCATCTGGTAAATATACACTCACCGGTTTCAATATTGCTGTCTTATTTATGTTTTGCTATGTGCTACCACTCTCTGGGGTTGAGCGGTGTATGGAACACAGAGAGTTGGTCTTTTCCCTTGCCCGGGGTTTATGCTGGGCCAAGGAGGCTGGGCTTTGTCTCAGCTGGCCTTGGTCTTGCATAATCCTGTGGGATGGCTGGGAAGGCACCGCCTTGTCGGGGCTGGTCCTAAGCCATTCTGCAGGATTAAAACCCCTGTTTTGCTGGGCTGGGAATGCTCCACCACTCTCTGTGGTTCTGCACAGCATTTTATTGGTGCATGTAGCATTGTGTGTTTTTTGCTATGTGTTACCACTCTCTGGGGTTGTGCGGTGTATGGAACACAGAGAGTTGGTCTTTTCCCTTGCCCGGGGTCTATGCTGGACCAAGGAGGCTGTGCTTTGTCTCAGCTGGCCTTGGTCCTGCATAATCCTGTGGGATGTCTGGGAAGGCACCGCTTTGTCGGGGCTGCTCCTAAGCCATTCTGCTGGATGGCAACCCCTGTTTTGCTGGGCTGGAAATCTTCCACCGCTCTCTGTGGTTCTGCATGGCATTGTATATAAGAGTAGCAATTTGTCCTGCGGGTTTCCCTTTCAAATGTCTTTAATTTATTTTAAATTCTGGTTTTCTTAAAAAGGGTGAAAATTCTAAAAACTGGTCTTTTTCAACAATCTTAAAACATTGCTTTTTGAGACATTTTATACAAATCTGCTCACAACGTCCGAATTCTTTGAATTTTACTACTCAAATGGTGCTTTTTACAAAAAACCAACAACAACTCTATCTCTTCAAAATGCAAAAGTGGCTAGTGTAGAGCAGCATAGGAGGGACACACCCCAAAGAAAAGCGCATCTTTGGGTGGACCTTCCTTAGGGGAGAGCGTCTTGTCGTAAGAGGTCGAAACGCTCGATGATCCTAAGGCATTCAACTGAGGATGTGTCCCAGTGAGTACAAGACTTGGTTGGGCTGCGATCGGAATTGGACACTCCGGTGTTCCTCTTCCGCGTTTGGAGTTTCGCGGGCAGAAATTGCCCTCGTGCTCTTAAGTACAGACACAACATGTGGCTTTTTCACAAAACTCTTGTGATCCAGTTTAAACATCAGGTCGGTCGTCACTGGCCTTCCTTTTGCGCATTCTGAGAAGTAGGGATGTCTGTCATGGCGACGCGAAAGGGACCCGTCTGTCCTCGAGCTCTCTTGAACTCTCCACTTGCACCCACCACATTCCTCTCGGGGATTCAGGTGTAAACGGTGTGCCTGCTGGTGATGTGTCTTGGGAGTTTGATGGAATCTGACAGGGATGCTTTCCGCCGCTGTTCAGAGTACCCCGCTTAAGCCTTTTTAAGATCCTTTGCTGTAGTTGTCGGACTCCACTGGTGCGGACCACATGGAAGGGATGGCTATAGCGGGGACCGCGCCCAGCTCTGTACACCTCACTCAGCTATGATAATGTTAATTCAAAGTAATCAACTCTAAAAATCAAATGACATTATATTTTTCCTAAAAATAGTCACTTACTATAGAATTCTGATCTTCTCCTCTTTCTTTGTGTTTGCTGATTGTGCTGTGTGGTTGGAATTTGTGCAATGTGCTTGGAATTTGTGCTCAGTGATAGACATGCTAGATGATTCTAAAAGACACTCAATTGTGGGGGTGGTCCAGTTAGCATGACACTTGGCAGGGCTGCGATCGGGAAATAACATTCCGCTGTTGTTATTTCTCCGCGATTGGAGTTTCGCGGGCAGAAATTGCCCACGTGCTCTTAAATTCAGACATAACATAGGGCTTTTTGCAAGAGTGTTTGTGATCCAGTTTGCGATTTGGGTTTGTCGGTTGATAATGCTGGGGTCCTCACTCAATCCCTGCGGTGCCTGGGGCTGTAATGGCCACTAGGTCTGTGATAAGCGGCACGGGTGTGGACTTACAAGCTGCGCTGACTTACCTTTTGAGCACTGTTTCACGGGGCTTGCGCTTAAGCTCGGTTAAGATTATTATTTTTTCTTCGGCTGTAGTTGTCAGGCTCCACTGGTGCGGACCACATGGAGAGGATGGCTATAGCGGGGGGAATGCACCCTGCTTTGTTCATCTCACTGTACTTACTTACCTGCATTTGACATTGGGCTGCAATGTAAAATTGGCCTATGAGATAATTTTCATACAATCATTTCCACATGAAATTCATAGACATAAATCACTCAGCTCAACAATTGTGGTCTTCTCCTCTTCCTCTTCCTCCTCTTCTTCTTCTCTTTCTTCGCTGTTTTTGGTTGATTGTTGACTTACCTGCTCAGTCGCTCTCTTCTATTTTGTCTTGCTCTCTTTTCACTCACTCACTCTGCTTGAAGTCGCTGTGGTTGTAATCATTTCAATCAGGATACTTTGATTTTCATATACTAGCCTAGCTTCTAAACTAGCTTTTGGTCTGTGCTTTGATAAATAGGACATCCCAAGTTCACTTTTTCACTTCTCATACTCTCTAATCTCAACTCTTTTCTCCTCTTATATGGTTCATGGAAGCACGCGGGCGGTGGCCTGGGGACAAACATGCGTCGGCCCGTGCCTTGCCGTTGTCTCTCACACAAACCTATGTTGTCGTTGGGCAATGTAGGGAGAGGCTCTGAGTACCTTATCCACTATACCTAACCCTAACCCTAACCCTAACCCTAACCCCCTAACCCTAACCCTAACCCTAACCCTAACCCTAACCCTAACCCTAACCCCTAACCCTAACCCCTAACCCTAACCCTAACCCCCCCCCCCCCTAACCCTAACCCTAACCCTAACCCTAACCCCTAACCCTAACCCTAACCCTAACCCTAACCCTAACCCCTAACCCTAACCCTAACCCTAACCCCCTAACCCTAACCCCCTCACCTAACCCTAACCCCCTAACCCTAACCCTAACCCCCTAACCCTAACCCTAACCCTAACCCTAAGCTCTAACCCCAGCCCTGCCCTAAACCCTAAACCTAACCAACCCTTTCTTGTGGCCCTAACCCTAACCACCTAGCCCCATTGTGGCATTTTACTCTAACCCTAGACGGTTTCCTAACCCTAATCTCTGTCCCCCATACCCCTAGTTAAATAAACCCAAATTTTCCAGTGGAAGACCGCCAAATAGGCCAAATAATTCCCACTGAGGCCCTGGTTATTAATTATAGGATGAGTCACCGGGAGGATGGGTAGGAAGGGGTTAGTTTAAACTAGTTTATAATTCAAAAGGGAATATAGTTAATTGGACAAAGGGTTAAAAACAAATTGGATTTGGCACAAGGAAAAGGAAAAAGGGATGAAGGGTTCATAATAATTGGAGTCAAAGGCAAATGGGTTCAAAACATATTTTATTGGGTTAAAAACACAATTAAAAACACAATTGGAAACATACATTGGCACTTAAAGGGTTAAAAACAAGTTAAAAACATAAATTCATGGTTACCTAAAAAACAATTATACTTACCACCTGCAAAAAGAAAAACAATTCTACTTACCACCTGTAAAAGAAAAACAAGTTAAAAACCTAATTCATGGTTATTTAAAAACAATAATATACTTACCTTACCTGTGGAAAGAAGCAGAAGAAAGTTAAGAAGGGAGAGTATAAAAGGGATAGAAGAGAAGAGAAAGCCCAGTTTGGCAAGAAGCAACAGAAGGAACAACATCTCCTCATTAAGCACAATTGGATGTACCTGTGTGTCTGGGCCTGAGGAAGACTCATAGATAGTCGAAACGTTGCCCACTGCAGACACACAAAAGAATGATATCAACAATTATAAAAAGCCAAACTCAAAAAAGAAAAAAACTATAAAAATAGAAAAAAACAAAAACTAAAAACAGTTTTATGTAAGTCTAAGCTAGATTTTCTTATTTTTATTTTATGGGAAATATCCTCGAATAGAGCGCTTTTATTTGTTTGTGTTGCTAAGAGCAAGAGGGATCAGGGGGTGGGCCAACCCAAGGGAAGGCCAGTGCACTCACTGGACTCAGGTCCAGGTACCTGAGCTGGTCTCAGTCCCCTCACCTAACCCTAACCCTAACCCTAACCCTAACCTTCCTTAGGGGAGAGCGTCTTGTCGTAAGAGGTCGAAACGCTCGGTGATCCTAAGGCATTCAACTGAGGATGTGTCCCAGTGAGTACAAGACTTGGTTGGGCTGCGATCGGAATCGGACACTCCGGTGTTCTTTTTCCGCGTTTGGAGTTTCGCGGGCAGAAATTGCCCTCGTGCTCTTAAGTACAGACACAACATGTGGCTTTTTCACAACACTCTTGTGATCCAGTTTAAACATCAGGTTGGTCGTCACTGGCCTTCCTTTTGCGCATACTGAGAAGTAGGGATGTCTGTCATGGCGACGTGTGAGGGACCCGTCTGTCCTCGAGCTCTCTTGAACTCTCCACTTGCGCCCACCACATTCCTCTCGGGGATTCAGGTGTAAAAGGTGTGCCTGCTGGGGATGTGTCTTGGGAGTTTGATGGAATCTGACAGGGATGCTTTCCGCCGCTGTTCAGAGTACCCCGCTTAAGCCTTTTTAAGATCCTTTGCTGTAGTTGTCGGACTCCACTGGTGCGGACCACATGGAGGGGATGGCTATAGCGGGGACCGCGCCCAGCTCTGTACACCTCACTCAGCTATGATAATGTTAATTTAAAGTAATCAACTCTAAAAATCAAATGAAATTACATTTTTCATAAAAATAGTCACTTACTATAGAATTCTGATCTTCTCTCTTTCTTTGTGTTTGCTGATTGTGCTATGTGGTTGGAATTTGTGCAATGTGCTTGGAATTTGTGCTCAGTGATCGACATGCTAGATGATCCTAAAAGACACTCAATTGTGGGGGTGGTCCAGTTAGCATGAAACCTGGCAGGGCTGCAATCGGGAAATAACATTCCGCTGTTGTTGTTTCTCCGCGATTGGAGTTTCGCGGGCAGAAATTGCCCTCGTGCTCTTAAATACAGACATAACATAGGGCTTTTTGCACAAGTGCTTGTGATCTAGTTTGCGAATTGGGTTTGTCAGTTGATAATGCTGGGGTCCTCACTCAATCCCTGCGGTGCCTGGGGCTGTAATGGCCACTAGGTCTGTGATAAGCGGCACGGGTGTGGACTTACAAGCTGCGCTGACTTACCTTTTGAGCACTGTGTCACGGGCCTTGCGCTTAAGCTCGGTTAAGATTATTATTTTTTCTTCGGCTGTAGTTGTCAGACTCCACTGGTGCGGACCACATGGAGAGGATGGCTATAGCGGGGGAATGCACCCTGCTTTGTTCATCTCACTGTACTTACTTACTTACCTGCATTTGACATTGGGCTGCAATGTAAAATTGGCCTATGAGATAATTTCCATACAATCATTTCCACATGAAATTCATAGACATCAATCACTCAGCTCAACAATTGTGGTCTTCTCCTCTTCCTCTTCCTCCTCTTCTTCTTCTCTTTCTTCGCTGTTTTTGATTGATTGTTGACTTACCTGCTCAGTCGCTCTCTTCTATTTTGTCTTGCTCTCTTTTCACTCACTCACTCTGCTTGAAGTCGCTGTGGTTGTAATAATCATTTCAATCAGGATACTTTGATTTTCATATACTAGCCTAGCTTCTAAACTAGCTTTTGGTCTGTGCTTTGATAAATAGGACATCCCAAGTTCACTTTTTCACTTCTCATACTCTCTACTCTCAACTCTTTTCTCCTCTTATATGGTTCATGGAAGCACGCGGGCGGTGGCCTGGGGACAAACATGCGTCGGCCCGTGCCTTGCCGTTGTCTCTCACACAAACCTATGTTGTCGTTGGGCAATGTAGGGAGAGGCTCTGAGTACCTTATCCACTATACCTAACCCTAACCCTAACCCTATATGCCCAGCCTTGTTATTTATCCTAACCCTAACCACTCCCTTCTTAATATATAACACTGCTTTATGCATAACCCTAATCCTGCATGACCTTGGTCTTTCATAACCCTCACTATATCTAACCCTAGCCTTTCATAACCCTCACTCTTTCTAACCCTAATCTTCCATAACCCTCACTATTTCTAACCCTACTTTTTTTCTTCACAATTAATTAATTATTTTTTCACACTTTATTTTCCATCATTTATAACCCCCGTGGGTTATTTTCCTCTAACCCTAATCTCTTTCTTTTTCATGCAATTCTTTTCCTCTAACCCTAATCTTTTTCCTTTGTGGAGTTGCTTTTCCACATACTTATAATAAGTACATTATTATAATTATTGTTAGTATAATTATGTTCAGAGTTGTGATGTCTGGGAGTAGTTGCAAAGGGTGGGGCCTACTGAGCCCGCTTCTGTGAATGATTTGACTTTTGACAGCTGCACCTCCCAATTGTGGCCTCAAGAGGCACTGGGGGTGTGGCTATGTCACATTTTCCCCTGAGAGGTGAGTGGGCAGACTACTCACCTTGATCATGGTGCAAAAACGCTATAGACAGTAGTGACATAGTAACAACAGATAAACTTTATTTGTTTTCACAGAAAAACAGGTACAGTGACTGGTACTAACATAAACAACAAAGTACAAGTCATACCTACCATAAATATTGACAAAAGACATCAAAATAGACACAAAGACAAACAGCCCAGATTGGTAACTCCTCCCACTTGACATTACAACAGGAGAAAAACGGGATTATACTAACAATAAAATCTCAAACTATAAAGATAATAATAAAAGGTTCACTTTTTTCAAGGTTTAAAACAAAGACAACAGAGTTAACATACTGAAAACCTCAAGGAAGAACTTTTTCCTCCAAAAGATAGAGGGGAGCAGCCACTACATAGACAAAGAAACATGGGAACAAAGGGCTCTCACTTGAGACACAGGAGCAGCCATTTTGAATGCTCCCTTCCCCCACCCTGCTGTTAACACAGGACCACACGGGAATACACATAGTCATACTACAATGACATTTTTCCACATTTTTATTACAACACTAACATCCCAAAAGCACAACACATGAATTCCACAACAATTCATAATTGTTCTGGGTCTTCAAACATGACAGATAACAGTAAATAAAGCATTACAACACACAAAAACGATTTCCACACTGTGTGTGGAGAGTAAAGGGGGTGGGACCTCCCACTACCCACAATGCATTGCAGCTCCCTCCACACTTAAACCTTGACAAAAGTGACCTCAAACTAGCAAATTTTACAGGAAATCATCATTTCCTACCAGAAGACAACATAGTGAGTAATTACAATGTAATAACTTGGTGATCGCACAAAAAAAGTGTCATTACATAACACCTCAGAGTGACACCATAATGCAGATGGGGGTCAGTATAATAGACCAGAGGCAGCTAGGCCTGGTCTTTAAATCAGGACATCTGGATAGAAGACCCCCATCTGGTAAATATACACTCACCGGTTTCAATATTGCTGTTTTATTTATGTTTTGCTATGTGCTACCACTCTCTGGGGTTGAGCGGTGTATGGAACACAGAGAGTTGGTCTTTTCCCTTGCCCGGGGTTTATGCTGGGCCAAGGAGGCTGGGCTTTGTCTCAGCTGGCCTTGGTCTTGCATAATCCTGTGGGATGGCTGGGAAGGCACCGCCTTGTCGGGGCTGGTCCTAAGCCATTCTGCAGGATTTCAACCCCTGTTTTGCTGGGCTGGGAATGCTCCACCACTCTCTGTGGTTCTGCACTGCATTTTCTTGGTGCATTTTCTTGGTGCATGTAGCATTGTGTTTTTTGCTATGTGTTACCACTCTCTGGGGTTGTGCGGTGTATGGAACACAGAGAGTTGGTCTTTTCCCTTGCCCGGGGTCTATGCTGGACCAAGGAGGCTGTGCTTTGTCTCAGCTGGCCTTGGTTCTGCATAATCCTGTGGGATGTCTGGGAAGGCGCCGCTTGGTCGGGGCTGCTCCTAAGCCATTCTGCTGGATGACAACCCCTGTTTTGCTGGGCTGGGAATCTTCCACCGCTCTCTGTGGTTCTGCATGGCATTGTCTGTGAGGGTAGCAATTTGTCCTGCGGGTTTTCCCTTTCAAATTTCTTCAATGTATTTCAAATTCTGGTTTTCTTAAAAAGGATGAAAATTCTAAAAACTGGTCTTTTTCAACAAACTTATAACATTGGTTTTTGAGACATTTTATACAAATGTGCTCAAAACGAGCGAATTCTTTGAATATTACTACTAAACTGGTGCTTTTTACAAAAATACAACAAAAACTCTATCTCTTCAAAATGCAAAAGTGGCTAGTGTAGAGCAGCATAGGAGGGACACACCCCAAAGAAAAGCGCATCTTTGGGTGGACCTTCCTTAGGGGAGAGCGTCTTGTCGTAAGTGGTCGAAACGCTCGATGATCCTAAGGCATTCAACTGAGGATGTGTCCCAGTGAGTACAAGACTTGGTTGGGCTGCGATCGGAATCGGACACTCCGGTGTTCTTTTTCCGCGTTTGGAGTTTCGTGGGCAGAAATTGCCCTCGTGCTCTTAAGTACAGACACAACATGTGGCTTTTTCACAACACGCTTGTGATCCAGTTTAAACATCAGGTCGGTCGTCACGGGCCTTCCTTTTGCGCATACTGAGAAGTAGGGATGTCTGTCATGGCGACGTGTGAGGGACCCGTCTGTCCTCGAGCTCTCTTGAACTCTCCACTTGCACCCACCACATTCCTCTCGGGGATTCAGGTGTAACAGGTGTGCCTGCTGGTGATGTGTCTTGGGAGTTTGATGGAATCTGACAGGGATGCTTTCCGCCGCTGTTCAGAGTACCCCGCTTAAGCCTTTTTAAGATCCTTTGCTGTAGTTGTCGGACTCCACTGGTGCGGACCACATGGAGGGGATGGCTATAGCGGGGGACCGCGCCCAGCTCTGTACACCTCACTCAGCTATGATAATGTTAATTCAAAGTAATCAACTCAAAATCAAATGACATTACATTTTTCCAAAAATAGTCACTTACTATAGAATTCTGATCCTCTTCTCTTTCTTTGTGTTTGCTGCTGATTGTGCTATGTGGTTGGAATTTGTGCAATGTGCTTGGAATTTGTGCTCAGTGATCGACATGCTAGATGATTCTAACTGACACTCAATTGTGGGGGTGGTCCAGTTAGCATGAGACTTGGCAGGGCTGCGATCGGGAAATAACATTCCGCTGTTGTTGTTTCTCCGCGATTGGAGTTTCGCGGGCAGAAATTGCCCACGTGCTCTTAAATACAGACATAACATAGGGCTTTTTGCAAGTGTGCTTGTGATCCAGTTTGCGAATTGGGTTTGTCGGTTGATAATGCTGGGGTCCTCACTCAATCCCTGCGGTGCCTGGGGCTGTAATGGCCACTAGGTCTGTGATAAGCGGCACGGGTGTGGACTTACAAGCTGCGCTGACTTACCTTTTGAGCACTGTTTCACGGGCCTTGCGCTTAAGCTCGGTTCAGATTATTATTCTTCTGCTGTAGTTGTCAGACTCCACTGGTGCGGACCACATGGAGAGGATGGCTATAGCGGGGGAACGCACCCTGCTTTGTTCATCTCACTGTACTTACTTACTTACCTGCATTCGGCATTGGGCTGCAATGTAAAATTGGCCTATAAGATAATTTCCATACAATCATCTCCACATGAAATTCATAGACATCAATCACTCAGCTAAACAATTCTGGTCTTCTCCTCCTCTTCCTCTTCCTCTTCTTCTTATTCTTCTTCGCTGCTTTGGATTGTTGACTTACCTGCTCAGTCGCTCTCTTCTATTTTGTCTTGCTCTCTTTTCACTCACTCACTCTGCTTGAAGTCGCTGTGGTTGTAATAATAATTCCAATCAGGATACTTTGGTTTGAATATACTAGCCTAGCTTCTAAACTAGCTTTTGGTCTGTGCTTTGATAAATAGGACATCCCAAGTTCACTTTTTCACTTCTCATACTCTCTACTCTCAACTCTTTTCTCCTCTTATATGGTTCATGGAAGCACGCGGGCGGTGGCCTGGGGACAAACATGCGTCGGCCCGTGCCTTGCCGTTGTCTCTCACACAAACCTATGTTGTCGTTGGGCAATGTAGGGAGAGGCTCTGAGTACCTTATCCACTATACCTAACCCTAACCCCCTAACCCTAACCCTACCCTTCGGCGGTGAAATTCAAATTCTATTTTCCCCTAACCCAACCCTAACCCTTAAGGAGGAGCACAAGGGAGAAAGCTCATTCCTACCTTGCTCATCAGAGGGTCAACATCATTCCCCTTAGCCAGAAGGAACCAGTTCATACCGCGTGTGCCCAGGCCTGAAGAAGAACCCATCAGTTCGAAACGTTGCCCCTAGGCACACGTTAATTTTCATTTCATTTAAATTATCCTTCATATACATTTCATTTATAATACATACCTAAACTAATAAATAGATTAAAACAAATTCATTATTAATTAAATACACCGCGATTAAAAACAAGAGGTACTTACCCAAAATGTGGGGAAGAACGCAGGGAGGGTGGACAGAGGTTGGGTATGGCAAAAGGCGCCAGCCACCTCGCCAACCCTACCCACACCTAGGGTGGACCCGGGGGGGCAGGTACGACCGGGGGATGGAGCGTGCATCTCCTGTCCCCTTCACAAGTAGAGGGGGACAGGCTCAGTTCCCCTCCCCTACCTACCTTTCCCCTCCCCTACCCTAGCTCACTCCTACTATCTTCCCCCTTCACATTACCTGATCTCGGCTCCTATTCTCCCCTCCACACTCCTTCCTACCATCCTTCCCCCACACTACACTCATCCCGGCCCCTATTCACCTCCCCTTAGGCACCCACCCACCACCCACCATCCACCAACCACATATGGCAGATTGACACAATCCACCTCACACCCTCCCAAAAGCAATCCCATCCAACCACCCTTCTCTCTTTCTCCCCCTCTATCGACAAGCTACTCGGGAACTCTGTGTGACAAGCATCGGCCCGTGCCTTGCCTTTGACTCTCCACACCAAACTGGACCTTCCGTAAGGTTGGTTCCGGGGAGAGCCATCGAGATATCTTCCCTTGACCTAACCCTCCCAGGTTACTTTTTCCTAACCCTAACCTCTCTCCTTTTTATGTTTTTTTGTTATTTTCCACAACCCATAATAAATACTCATTTTTAATTAATTGTCATGTCTCTCTAACCCTCACTGCTTAATTCCTTACTTTACATCCTCCCCTTTTATGATATATATTTTTTTCTTCTTCTAACCCTAACCTCCATCTTTCCTAACCCTCACCTGTTTTTATATTACCTCTTATACAATAAAAGAGGCTAATTTTCTATCTTTCTTCCTAACAATTCTTTTTTTCATATATTTTTTTTATTATTTATTTATTTTCTTATTTTATTTATTTATTTATTTTTTATTTCATCTTCTGTATTTTTTATTTTTATTATTTTTTTTATTTTTTTATTATTTTGTTATTCTATTATTCTCCTTATGACCTCTACAATTCCTAATTTTCTTGCTCTTCTCCTTTTTCTTCTTCGGCACCACCTTCTTCTTCTTCGTTGGTCTCTTCTTGGTAGTAGTCGCCGTCACCGTCTACTTCTTCTTCTTCTTCTTCTTTTTCGCCGCAGCCGTCCCATTTTCACCTGGGTGTTGAGTGAGCTGACTACTCACCTTGGTCATGGTGTAAAAACGGTGTAAACAATAGTTTAAAAAAAACAACAAAACATAACACTTATTTTTTTCAACACAAAACCAGGTAGAAATAATATAACTAACTCAAACACCAAAGAACAAGTTATACATAACAAAAATCATGGCAGTTAAAGCACAGACTACTTCACTATCAAAAAATACTTTAATATCTTCAACAAACAGGAAAACATACAAACAGTTAACCACAGTGATGACAACCCACATCCACGAGACAGAAAGATGTATGCTTGGTTTTTGTTGTTTTTTTACAACTAAAAGCATTTTTCTTACAGGATCATTCAGCACCCGAATGCATCATTCTTACTGACAAACTTTTTAGAGGTGGCACATGGAGTTAACAAGGGATCCTTGAAAGCAACATTTAATTATGACATCACAACACGTTAAAGCTGTCAACATTGACAGCTATTTTGTTTTGTAGGGACAATTCAACTTTTTTCTTTTTCTAGCCCTTTACTTACAATTGTTTTGACTTCCTGTTGATGAATAATCAGTCTGCAGATTGATTTCTGTCCTCAGCTGAAGATCACAGTACATGTTGTGTTTCCACTGTCCACATTAAATCTTATCTAAACTGACAGAATCTTATATATAACCTGTTTATATGAAGACAGTTTGTTTAATCATTTCTTTTAAATAAATCACAACACTGACTCCTGACATTACTTCGAACACATTGGCCATATAATTAATGGTTTTATATATAACATCACTCAGACACCAGGAGTATGCTGGGAAATGTTTTTCACACAGGACACCAAACGGATATGAAAAAAAATATTACAAATACAGATTGAACATGTTGTGTTTACACATGAATAAAAATCTGCAGTTTACAACTACACACTGCTGTCAGCTGAAAACCTTCTGTCTCCTGATTTCTGTTCTTAACTGAGTGTAAACATTTTAAGAGCTTTTCATATAACAGCTCACACAGTCAGGCAGGTTTGTGGTCTGGTTCGGTCCGGGCTGTGTTGGCAAAGTCTGGCCAGGTCTGGTTCAACATGTGGCATTCCAGTCTGGTCCGTCTCAGAATTTTTCAGTCCGGCTTTGGTCCAGTTGAGGATGTCTTGGTCCAATACAAGATGTGTTGTTCCAGTTCAAAATGTGTTGATCTGGTTTGGTCTGGTTTAGGACATTTTGGTTCAGTTTAGTCCGGTCCATCATGTGTTTCTTGGATACCATCCGTCTCTCAATGTGTCTCACTCCAGGACGTGACCCAGTGTTTTGGGGACTTCCGGTTCCTGGACGTGGAAAGATCGTCCTGGATTAAGAAACCGTCAGTGTCCGTATACTGCTGCTGCTCGTCCTTACCCAGAATCCTCCCCTGGTGGAGCGCTGCCGCTTGCCACACCCTTCGCCGCACAAAGAAGCCCCACTGCAGACAAAATACAGAAACCTCATATGTCCTATCATATCATATCATATCCTCTGGCTTTCATCTAACGCCATCCTTGGGTCAACATACGGGCCTTATCTATCAGAAGGGACACATCACATGCGGGACATTACATGTTGACCACCTTCCCCTCACCCACCTCAGAATGATTTTCAGACAGATGAACAGACTCAGAAACAGCTTCTTCCCCAAAACTGTGGACAAACTTCTACAACCATAACCTCGTCTCTCAAACAGACAAGAATATATGTGCAATATAACCTCTAAAGTCAAGCAGGTGCTGCTGTGATCATACAGTCACTTTACACAACATTCAGATTTCAACTGATGACTGAACTTCTTCAACCAGAGGAAGATTTTCACAATAAAAGCAGTCTGTATCATGTAGACATATCAAAGCAAAAATCAACATATGAAAGCAAAAATCAACATATCGCCCATTCAAGTAATACTGATCAGAGATATAAATATCTCAGCAAACACAGAGCAATACAGATCAATAGAGTTATTGCGAAACTGATCGATCAGATGCAGGAATAGTCAGAAGAAAAGCTGGAAAGAAAGATGTAAAGAGGTTTGTCAATGTGAAAGCCCGTCCCCTCTGCCTGAAAAACAGTCAGTAAACACTCCTTACCGCAGGGCTCTCTGGCAACAGTGTGCACAGTCTCAGAGTCAGTAAACAGTCAGTAAACAGTCCTTACCGCAGGGCTCTCTGGCAGCAGTGTGCCCTGTCTCAGAGTCAGTATAAAGTCAGTAAACAGTCGTTACCGCGGGGCTATCTAGCAGCAGTGTGCCCAGTCTCAGAGTCAGTAAACAGTCAGTAAACAGTCCTTATCGCAGGGCTCTCTGGCAGCAGTGTGCCCTCCCTCAGAGTCAGTAAACAGCCAGTAAACAGCTGGTCCTTACAACAGGGCTCTCTGGCAGCAGTGTGGCCAGTCTCAAAGTCAGTAAACAGTCAGTAAACAATCCTTCTCGCAGGGCTCTCTGACAGCAGTGTGCCCTCCCTCAGAGTCAGTAAACAGCCAGTAAACAGCCGGTCCTTACAACAGGGCTCTCTGGCAGCAGTGTGCCCAGTCTCAGTCAGTAAAAAACCAGTCTTTACAGCAGGGCTGTCCAGCAGCAGTGTGCTGAGCCTCAGTCAGTAAATAGTCAGTAAACTGCCAGTCCTTACAGCAGGGCTGTCTGGCAGCAGTTGGCCCAGTCTCAGTCAGTAAACAACCAGTCTTTACAGCAGGGCTGTCTGGCAGCAGTTTGCTGAGCCTCAGTCAGTAAATAGTCAGTAAACTGCCAGTCCTTACAGTAGGGCTGTCTGGCAGCAGTGCGCCCAGCCTCAAAGCTCCTCGTCCAGCCTGTCGTTCTCAGACGGCTGGCTCTTCATGTGGGCTTTCTGGGTCTTTGGCTGGTACAGTTCTCTGGCGCTGGCTCTCCTGAAGAAACCACACTGAATAGCAGGGGGTGACACAACGGCACTTTACCAACCAGGAGGTGATGATGACATTACTAATAAATTATGCTATGGTGACGAGGAAGCAGTACATTATAATAAAGACACTTCAGTGGACATCAGTCCACAACAGAAACTACAGGCATTGATTAAACAAAAGTCTTCAGTTGAGTGTTCTGTCGCCTGATGTATGTCTCTATGTTACAGCTCAGGTTACCTTCCAGAGGAGCAGGCAGATCAGAGCCAGCAGTAACACTCCAGCCAGGACAGACACCACAATGATCCACAGGGGGGCACTAGAGTCCAACCGCTGCCCCGGGTCAGGATAAATGTGGATCTCAATCTGCACAGAAGAGTACTGGAATGTAGGAACTAAAACAGGGAACTACAATCACTCCCATTTTCATCTCTAGGGTTAGGGTTGGGGTTGAAGTCTGCAGCCTGTAGGGAGCACTATCAGAAGTTTATTACCTCTGTGCTGTGAGAGTCCATGCTGATGGTCTGTTTGTTAGTCTGCAGCTTCAGAGTAGCCCGGCCTCGAACCAACACACTCCTTGCATCGCTGTATTCCTGAAACAGACGGGCAACATCCGATTTAAAGAAGTAATAAATCGATATTATCCGTCTTTTTGGCTGCTGAACACTCGGCTGTGTCAACCAACTGGTCTCTAACTGTGTCTGTCTGCTGTTGTGTGCTGGGGGTTTGTCAGAAAACAGCTGGAAACACAGACTAAACTAAACAGGAAATGTGAAGCCAAACCAAAACTAGGAGCTAAAAGGCTGAAAAGGTTCATCACTGGAAATAGTTGTTTTCTAAGTTAATTAAAAATGTTTGTACCTCGATCATGGTGGAGTTCCACAGTCTGGCTCTGACAGTCAGAGTGGCTGAGTTGTTCATGTTGAGTAGTGGACAGTCGAATGTCACACAGTTAGCCCCGTGCTCACAATCCTACACAAACAAACACACACATTTGTTCTTGTGTAGACAATCATTTTAAGCCCCTGACCCAAAACAGAATCTCATTTTAAATCAAGTCCCAACCTTTAAACTGCTCTTTAAAGAAGTAAAGACAACAAAATGTCCTGATTTTACAAAAATGTTTATACTTTCCTCAGATGTCCTAACTTCGTAAAAAGGTTCTCTTTAAAACAGTCAGACACTAAAACACGACAGACCACATCAGCAAAAGCCAAGAATTTTTGCACAGAATAGGAGGTTGTGTCTTGAATGGGAGTCTTTTTTACAGATCTATTAAAATTTGTTTGTTTTATCCCTCAGAGTGCCCACTGTTGGTGGCTGCAGGATTGCAATAACAACAGATGCTCCTACAGACTAAAGGGTCGGATATTCTACTCTGACTACGTAATACGTAATACGCAATGCAATTTCCCGTCCGATACAAGCATCCTTGTATGTCTTTAAGGAGGTTACATAAAGGTTCTCGTATTTTCTAATTCCTTCGGCTAGGCGTTCTTTGATCGGATTCATTCTCGTCTTGATTGTGAACCGGTCAAACTCTTTCGAAAGTAATTCCAGAAATGATATTTTTAGAGGACCAATCACAGCCCTTGCCAGCTCTCCGGCAACAGAGGGCTCTCCATGTCCGTGTACAGCACTTTCCACAGTAGTATAAATTGGCCTTTAAGTGTGTTTGTACCAGAGTGTAGGACTTCTTCTTCTGTCCCTGCAGGTGGGGGAGAGGTAGAGGTGTTTCTCTCTGCTCCTCCGTCTTCCCCTTCACCTCCTCCTCCAGACTCCTCCTTTTCTTCTTCTTCTCCTCCACCTCTTTTGACACCTAAGCAAACAGGAAGAGTAAATGATTAACAGAATAGTCAGTCAAAACAGTTCAGGATCAAATTTATGAACTCAAAGATAGATTAAACAGTGGCAGGAGAAGTGTCTGTTGTACAAAAAAGTCAGTATCAATCAGAGGTGTCATGATTTCAGCTCTAAATTTAGATTTACATTATTGAAATCAAACTGGCGTTTGAGATGTTGGTGTGGCAGTGGGGTGTGGTTGAGGCGCCGGCTGCTGGAGGAGAGGGAGGAGTGGCTCAGCCGGTGCTCAGACAGCTGGACAGAATCAGGTAATCAATCACCAATATAAGCACGCTTGTAACCTGGTTCTGGTCCCTTGCAGTAGGCTGGGTCCTGGGAGAGGACCGAGCACCACAGACGACAGGAGACGGCAGGCAGTCATTCCCCTTGGCCGCGTTACCCTCAGCCGCGACGGCTGTTCCTTTCTGTTTATCTGTTTTTGTGTCTGCCGGCTGGTAAATAAAACTGTCACCATCTTCACCCCACGCTGTTGCCTCCTTCCTGCCCTTCCTGTGAGCACCGAGGCTCACATCTGGCACCTGAACAGGGACTTGGACCATGGACGCACAGACGCCGCTGTCGCTGGCTCTCCAGCACCTGGCGACGATGCAGGAGAGCACCACCGCGCTCCAGCAGCAGCAGTCCCAGGCCCTGGTGGATATCGCGGCGGCCCAGCGGGACGATCGTGCTCTCCTGCGGGAGCTGCTGCAGCGCCCGGCCACCCTGAGCGCTCCGGAAGCGGCTGCGGAGCCCGGCCGGGGCCGGCCTCCGCCGTTTGCCCTCCAACGGATGACCGCTGACGATGATCCGGAGGCATATCTGGACATCTTCGAGGGCACGGCGGAGGCGTGTGGGTGGCCGGAGGGGGAGTGGGCGGTCCGGCTTCTTCCGCTGCTCACCGGGGTAGCGCAGCTGGCCGCGCACAGCCTGCCAGCGGCCTCCCGTGTGAACTTCGCGCTGCTGAAGAGGGCCATCCTGGACCGTCTAGGCAGCACACCCGAGGGACACCGGCGGCGGTTCAGGGGGCTCTCTTTTGAGGAGGCCGGCCGCCCCTTTGCCTACGCGCAGCGGCTCCTCGACTCCGCGACGCGCTGGCTCCAGCCGGCGACAAACTCCGCGGAGGACATCGTCGGCCAGGTGGCACTGGAGCAGTTCGTCGCCGGGCTGCCCTCCTCCACCTCCAACTGGGTCCAGTGCCACCGACCCCCCGACATCGCGGCCGCGATCGTCCTCGCGGAGGACCACCTGTCCCTGCCCCGGCGGAGCATGAAGGAGGAGGCGAGACCAGCGACGATCCCGGCGGGCCGCCCCACCCCGGCCCCGAGGAGGAGATTCCCGGCGGCAGCGGCACCACCCACACACATACCCACACCCTCCCCCGGAGCATGCACCGCTCCGGGACACTAATCGCTCTCTCTCTCCTGCTCCGCAGGGCCCGGCCTACGTGTCTGAGCGACCGGCGCCCCGGGGGGCTCCTCAGATGCCAGGGCAGGGGTGCTGGCGGTGCGGGCAGCCCGGCCATCTCCGGGCGGAGTGCCCGCTCATGGAGGTGGGGCAAGTGGTTCGGGTTGCGGGACCGCCGGCCCCCTCCCCCGGTTCGGAAGGGACGTATCGTATACCGGTATGTATACAGGGGGGTACACACCAAGCTCTGCTGGACTCTGGTTGTGAACAGACCATGATCCACCAGCGCTTGGTTCGACCAGGGGCGTTGCTAGAGGCATCGTGGGTGAAGGTGAGGTGTGTGCATGGGGATATTCACGATTATCCGGTGGTGACTCTGGAAATTTATTTTAGAGGGAAAAAGCATAAGGTCAGGGCTGGAGTTAGCACTCGCCTCCTGCACCCTCTAATCTTGGGCACGAATTGGCCGGGGTTCGCTAGCTTAACGGGGGAAACTATGAGGGTGCAGTCACGTATGTCAGGGAAATGTGAGTGGTGTGCTGTGCTCAGTGGTGAGGCGGGGGTGCCCCGTCCTGACGCTGCCGGGGGGGGCGCAGGGCCACCGGGGCCAGCCCAGCTGGCTCCGGGGGGCCCCCAGATCGCCTCCATGGAAGATTTTCCACTCGAGCAGTCTCGGGATGAGACCCTCCGTCACGCCTTTGACCAAGTGATGAGAATTGATGGCTGCCAGGTTCACCCTGGCACAGCACCCACTCACCCCTATTTTGTTGTCATTAGGGACAGATTATACAGAGCGACACGTGACGCTCGGACCGGAGAAGAGCTCACCCAGTTGTTGGTGCCCCAAAGCCGTCGGGAAACAATTTTCCAGGCGGCTCATCACAACCCCATGGCAGGTCACCTCGGCTATGATAAAACACTGAGCCGGGTCATGGCCCGATTTTACTGGCCGGGCATTCGGGCGGACGTAAGTCGGTGGTGTGCGTCCTGCCGCGAATGTCAGCTGGTCAACCCGCCGGCCACCCCAAAAGCGCCGCTGCGCCCCTTACCACTAATTGAGGTCCCGTTTGATAGAATTGCCATGGACCTTGTCGGGCCATTAGACCGGAGCGCACGGGGATATCGCTTTGTGTTAGTCCTAGTGGACTATGCAACGCGCTATCCCGAGGCAGTGCCCCTGCGCACCATCTCCGCAAGGAGTGTGGCACAGGCACTGTTTCAGGTAATCTCCCGAGTCGGGATCCCGAAAGAGATCCTGACTGATCAGGGCACGTCGTTTATGTCACGGACACTACGCGAACTGTACGAGTTATTGGGCGTCCATTCAATCCGGACTAGTGTATACCACCCCCAGACCGACGGCCTGGTGGAGCGGTTCAACAAGACACTAAAGAACATGATTCGTAAGTTCGTGCACGAGGATAGTCGTAATTGGGATAAATGGTTAGACCCTCTGTTGTTTGCAGTGCGGGAGGTTCCCCAGGCCTCCACGGGGTTTTCCCCCTTTGAACTCCTGTTCGGCAGAAAACCCCGGGGTGTCTTGGACCTGGTAAAGGAAAGCTGGGAGACGGGTCCAAGCACCAGCAAAAACGAGGTACAGCACGTCCTGGACCTGCGAGCAAAGCTCCATACACTGGGTAAGTTGTCACGTGAGCATTTGCTCCAGGCCCAGGAGCGTCAACAACGGCTGTACAACAGAGGGGCTAAACTCAGACAGTTTGCACCGGGAGATAAAGTGCTTGTATTGCTCCCCTCCTCTAGCTCCAAATTACTCGCCAAGTGGCAAGGGCCCTTTGTGGTCACACGGCGAGTGGGGGATGTTGACTATGAGGTGGTGCGTTCTGACAGGGGTGGGGCCACACAAATTTACCACCTCAACCTCCTTAAAGCCTGGAGGGAGGTGACGCCTGTTTCTCTGGCAACCACGGTGATCGAGAGGGATGAGTTGGGACCGGAGCTGGCTACTTCAAGCCAGCCGGTGCCGGTCCCCTTTGATGACCATCTCTCGCCAAGCCAGAGAGCAGATGTGGCCTCGTTGCAGCAGCGTTTTGCTGATGTGTTCTCTCCCCTGCCAGGACGCACCCGCCTCATACACCACCACATAGAAACACCCCGGGGGGTGACGGTCCGGTCACGACCCTATCGGCTGCCAGAACACAAGAGGAAAATTGTTCAGGCGGAGCTTCAGGCCATGTTGGAGATGGGAGTAATAGAAGAGTCCAACAGTGACTGGTGTTGCCCCATCGTGCTGGTTCGCAAGTCCGATGGGTCAGTACGGTTCTGTGTGGACTATCGCAGGGTCAACGAGGTGTCCAAATTCGATGCCTATCCAATGCCCCGGGTCGACGAACTCCTGGATCGGCTGGGCACGGCTCGCTTTTATACGACGCTGGATTTGACCAAGGGCTACTGGCAGATTCCCTTGTCGCTAGAGTCCAAGGAAAAAACGGCCTTCTCCACTCCGTACGGTTTGTACCAGTTCGTCACGCTTCCATTCGGATTGTTCGGGGCCCCAGCCACTTTCCAGCGCCTCATGGACCGGGTGCTGCGGCCTCACTCTGCATATGCTGCGGCCTACTTGGATGATGTGATCATTCATAGTGAGACCTGGGAGCAGCATATGCAGCAGGTGGGGGCAGTGCTCGAGTCTCTGAGGCGGGCGGGGCTCACGGCCAATCCGAAGAAGTGTGCGGTGGGACGGAGGGAGGTACGGTATTTGGGGTACCACCTGGGCGGCGGGCAGGTGCGGCCACAGGTGCAAAAGACCGCTGCGGTTGCGGCCTGCCCAATACCCAGGACGAAAAAAGAGGTGAGGAGGTTTCTGGGGCTGGCCGGTTACTATAGGAGGTTTATTCCGGCCTTCTCCGAGCTGACCAGCCCCCTAACCGACCTGACCCGAAAGGGTGCCTCAGATCCGGTCCAGTGGACGGAGCCGTGCCAGCTGGCGTTTGAGAGGGTAAAACAAGCCCTCTGTGGGGAGCCACTCTTGTACACTCCTAACTTTTCTCTCCCTTTCATCCTGCAGACCGATGCCTCGAACAGTGGGCTGGGGGCCGTTTTGTCCCAGGAGGTGGAGGGGGTCGACCGCCCCGTACTGTACATTAGCCGGAAGCTGGCTCAGCGGGAGGTGAACTACAGTACGGTGGAAAAGGAGTGCCTCGCCATACGGTGGGCGGTCGGTGCCCTCCGCTACTACCTCCTGGGGCGCCCATTCACCCTCTGGTCGGACCATGCCCCGCTCCAGTGGCTCCACCGCATGAAAGATGCCAACGCGCGGATCACTCGCTGGTATCTAGCATTACAGCCTTTCAGGTTCAAAGTGATCCATAGGCCGGGTAACCGCATGGTTGTGGCTGACTTCCTCTCCCGCTTGGCGGAGGGGGGGGGGAGTGGGCTTGCGGCCGGCGGGATCCCGGCCTAAGTCGGGCGGTGGGGGTATGTGGCAGTGGGGTGTGGTTGAGGCGCCGGCTGCTGGAGGAGAGGGAGGAGTGGCTCAGCCGGTGCTCAGACAGCTGGACAGAATCAGGTAATCAATCACCAATATAAGCACGCTTGTAACCTGGTTCTGGTCCCTTGCAGTAGGCTGGGTCCTGGGAGAGGACCGAGCACCACAGACGACAGGAGACGGCAGGCAGTCATTCCCCTTGGCCGCGTTACCCTCAGCCGCGACGGCTGTTCCTTTCTGTTTATCTGTTTTTGTGTCTGCCGGCTGGTAAATAAAACTGTCACCATCTTCACCCCACGCTGTTGCCTCCTTCCTGCCCTTCCTGTGAGCACCGAGGCTCACAGTTGGGTTTATTTTTTTTTCTAGAGGTCTTTTTCTAGAATTTAGTCATTTAGTGCACAGCACATGAGGGGGTCAGGTACCAAAGATGTCAGATTAACTTAGTTTTGTTTTAATTTAATGACAATGACACAGTTGAGAAAATGCCTGTCAATAATTATTGTGGGAATTGTGTACATTTTTGCTGTACATCATAAAAAGCTGCATACGAGGACCTGCTACTACAAATTAACCCTGTCACAATCAAGAAGTTTCTGATCACAGATTTTCAAAAAGCATAGATTTGGTTTTATGGCCCATTTTACTGATCTGAACAACAATGGCACTCAACTCCCCCTTTCTTCTCAATCATAGATACCAGCCACCTAAAATACCTCTTTTTTTTTTCATCAAGTCCCATGCAGCTTTCCCAGAGAAATTAACAAAAATGTGGAAAGTCACCCCATCTCACAAGCCCCTACATGATAAAAACTCTTACTCTGTTAGACAAGATACTTTAGTTAAGGATTCTGATTGGAATGGCCTTTCTTCTGAAATGTGTGTTCCTAGGACATTTCTTTTGAAAGGAGTCAATGTGAGGCAGATGTTGCAATAGATACCATGAGGCCGAGGGGATTGATGATGTTGCTGGGCAGAGCACAGTGAGGCACTGATGTGCCATTCACTTGGATCTCTATCAGGTATAGCAGCCACTTCCCACTGGACACCTCCATCGGCCAATCAAATTCCACCTGCATGTTGGCTTGGCGACCCAGCGGCGTCCCTTTGATGTGCACCTAGCAGATGAGGTAGTGGGTTAACACCTGGTCTGTTTACACTCTGAGGAATCAGACCGAATTAAGACAACCTGCAGGGTGAAGAGAAGCAGACTGCCGACATCCTCCGTCTTCTTCATGGCCGACTCACCAATAACATGACCACTGAAGGAAGCAGGGCCTGGCGGATTGATTCTGTCAGGACACAGTGAGAGAGGTGTTGTCATCAGGTAAAAGGTCAGAGGTCAACAATAACGCTTTTACACTGTATGTTACTCACAGAGTGAGAGATGCCTGCAGTGAATATTCCACCAACATGGACACAGAACGCGGAAACAGATCAGACTGCTCACTGAGCCTGTAGACACACAGAGCCACAAGTCAACACCTGTGTGTGTGTGTGTGTGTGTGTGTGTGTGTGTGTGTGTGTGTGTGTCGTACGTGGACAACTGCAGCACAGACTGAATCTCTTTGGTGTGTAAACTGATGTCAGCTAGCTGAAATATGATCAACACCTGAACCTGAAATATAGACAAAGACACAGGAAGACACAGTCTCAGCGGGAGTATTAGAGTAAACACAGTAATATGCACTACAGAAACTGGTACTCGCAGTACTACAGTACACACAGTAATAAACAAAACACAAAACCGTATTCGATGTATTGTAGTGCCGACAGGCTGTACCTCCTGGTTACTTTTGAAAGGGTTTCCCAGCTCACATAGAAGATCAGTGTCCTCGACAAAACACTCCACCATCGCATGGACGTCACCCTGAAGCACAAACACAGGACTGACTAGAAGAGGACCTGGACAAAGTCGAGTCCTAAGTCTCAAGTTGGTCAGCCAAGTCAAAGTCTCATCCATACCGTAACATATAGTGTCCCTTGAGTCTCAGTCCTTGTTTCTTCTCTACCTACATGCTGATAAACTTAAGTCAAAACATCCATATCCACTTCTATGCAGACAACACTCTTCTCTACATCATCATCCTCATTGTTCCCTAACTGGTAAAACACCTAAAACTTCACTACCTTTGTTCGGACTCCAGAATATGTGAGTAATGGTGGGATGCTAATGTTCAGAACAGTATTGTGCGCATCCTCTGCTCGTCGGCCCAGTGATGGTGTGTTACTGACGTTCACCTCCAGAAACAATCGGTTAATACTGCCACTGTAGTACAACACCTGCCTGTCCTTCTGCCTGGAAACACACAAAAATACACAAATTACAACATGACAGCAACAGCCTGAGGTCAGCTGTATCCAATGACATGAGAGATGATACATTGGCCTGTTTACGCAATGAAACTTTTGTTTTGTGAAAGGGTGTGAATCATCTATTAAACCAGCCCTGACTGCAGAGGTAACTGTCTGAAACTTTTCAGTCTTTAAAAGATCCAAAATTCCAGTCAAGACCCAAGTCCTTCAGGATGGATCAAAGTCAAGTTAAAAATAATCTGGTCTCAATTCATTCAAGACAGCCATTCATGTTTGTGCTTCCAGTTCCCAGATTCAAGTAAAAATGCATGTCAAATAGTCAACTTTTAGCGATCTGTTTTCCTTACTATGGGAGGTTTATTATATTTTAGTTAATCTTACATGCATTCCTGTCTCATATACACCCTGCTCCAATCCCAATCCTATTATACCTTCTTTTATAAATGACGATGACGCAGAAATAGCAGACAGCACAGTATTACAGGGAAGTGGTTAGATGGTTTTGTCAGAGCTGGCTTTGTTCAGTTTGTCATTCTTTGTCTTTTTACTTAATAAATTTGGTGAAACCCCTGCTTCTTGCCACAACCTCTGGTCTCTTAATTCCTGGAAATAATTATAACCTATAACATCTGGACAGTAGAGGGGGATACTCTCAACTGACTGCACAGGTCTGAACTTGACTGGACACACGTGACTAAGGTAACTCGAGCAAATACCATGAGAAATATTTTTGTTTTCTTATTTTTCCTCCTGATTTTTCTTTTTTGAACTGGACCGATTGTTAAATCTTCAAGTATTATTTTGTTTTGGGGGTTGTTTTGAAGAAAATACAGACTGGATTATGAGTTTTTGTGGAACAAAGCAGCTGCTTTATTGTTTATTTTCTTGTTCATCGAGAGCGTTATGCTTGAGTACTGTGTGCCATTGACTGCCAAACTATTGACTCACAAACCTGCCGACCATAATTACTCACTGAACTGTGAACGCATGCTCCAATACTTAATTTTGCAACAATGGTATGTTATCACATGAAAACAAAATTTACAGCAGACATCTATGACAGAGACTGGTAGAAAAACACTGCCAGCTCGCAGAGCTCCCAAAAAGAGCCCTCTAGGATCTCAGAGGTCACACCGCAGCACTCTACCAACAAGTACAGAGTGTGCATTCACCGGGTTCATCATAGCTAACTGTCCTGGAGATGTTTTAAGATGTTTTATTATGTTAAAACACCAAATATACAAACAAACTAACCAATCAAGGCAGTAGTAGATCAGCTCCTGTGTTCTGAGAGGTAAAATCACTGTTTTTATCAAAGTAGTCTGGTGTATCTGAAGACAGCTCAGATGATGAAACAGCTTTTACCCCACTCCACAGTTAATCACACTCATGCAGAGTAATAAGAGTAATAATGAAAAGTTACAACTGGGGTTGTTGCACCCTTAAATTCAGCAGAGGACTTTACTCACATGGGGAAAGGGTTCCGATTCTCATCTGTGAACTGGCCCTTCATCTGCAGGTTACTCTGGCAACGGTTATCAGAACCACAAGCCTTCTGGATGTGGATCTGGCGGATGAAGAAATTAAACTTCAGACAGGGAACGTTCAAACAGTTGCCCTTAGTTCTCAAATTGAAATCTAATGCAAATTCAAATTTAGAGCCAACTTAACATTTTGTGGGGTCCAGGTTCTGATTGGTGATAATCTGGATTGTTATCTTTTTTATACACTACCAGTCAAAAGTTTGGACAGGGTTACACATTAAGAAGGCAAGAAATTACACAAATTAACTCTTGACAAGGCGCAGCTGTTATTGGAAAACCATTCCAGGTGCCGACCTCACGAGTCTGATTGAGAGAATGCCAAGAGTGTGCTAAGCTGTCATCAAAGCAAAAGGTGGCTACTTTGAAGAATATAAAATATAAATCATATTCTGGTTTGTTTAACACTTTTTTGTTTACTACATAATTCCATATGTGTTACTTCATAGTTTGGATGTCTTCAGCATTGATCTACAGTGTAGAAAATAATAAAAATAAAGAAAAAACATTGAATGGGAAGTTGTGTCCAAACTTTGGACTGGTAGTGTATATACCTATTACTTCAGCTATAAACTGGGTTCAACAGAATTTGGGTTCTGATGTGTTCTGTGGATTTTTTTTTACTTTTTTTACATTTTTTTTTTTTTTACATTTTTTCCTTTATTTGGTTTTGCATCTTCACAACAATTTCATATTCATCTTTAGATATGTTGTTTCATAGAGTAAACCATTTTTTCAGTTTTGTAACACAAAACAAAACAGAAAGAACATGGGGTGTCTTGAGTTTGAGAAAATTAGTAAAATATAGACAAGTTATAAAGAGATGAATAAACTTTTTTTTTAACAAAAGAAGGGTGTTTGAGGGAAATATATATTTTCCACTTTTTCCAAATTTAAAAAGCCTGCCAACTCCTCTCCAGTTAGTTAGAACTGAAGAAGCCTCCTGGATGAGAGGTGAAACATCTTGTGAGAAATTAAAAAGTTTTCCATTCAGTAATCAATGTACTGTAAAGACCATATTAGGATGTGTGAGGAGGAGGGGACAATCCCCTTTGCGGTTAGGGTTACAAAGTCACGTGAAGGGCAATTCTCTCTGTCTGAGGTGTTACAGGAAGGATGATAAGATGACATTTACATTTCAATAAAACAGCAAATGATCACTGCCCTGGGAAAGACATGATCAAAACAAACACCAGGGGGTCATTGTTGTTGTAAAGTATGCAACCACTATATTTAAGGCAGAAACATTTGAAAGACTGGAGAGAACACTTTGGGTCTTCTCTCCATGCTGTATATATTAAAGAGATATGATTCATCTCGCCGAGTCTAAAATTCTTCGGAGAATTAGCAACTCTCTACCTCACCTCAAGGAGAATTTCCACTACAGTCTTCAAGGAACTGAAACAAGTCCAGTTGCCTACAACTAGATTTACCATGACATGGATGACTGAGAATCTTCATTGAGCAGGTGTAATAAAAAATCTACAAATACTCTTCCAGCCAAACACCCTCCATGTAATTGCGCCCGATATCCTCAGGTGAAATTCACAATATTCCATCCCAACTACTTCTAAGGTACACCTCTTAGTTTCCCCCTCCATTTTTTGTTTTATATAGGTGGAGCTTGTTAACTTAATCTCCTGAAGAGCCCTGTATAGTCTTGAAACTACCCTGAATCTGTTTTCTAGGCACTAATAAGTACCTTGAATAAGTTATTTTCAAATGCCCTTTGACTCTACAACATAAGGCTGTTTTTATGGTGATGTACCTGAAGAAATCTAAAAAAGTCACTATTATTTAATACATGTTGTCTTTTCAGTCCCTGAAAGTCACTCAGTGTCCTCTGATTGAAAAAGGTACAATATGAGGAGAGGCCTCGATGATCCCATCCCTTGTAACTTCCGTGTAGTTTGTTTGGGATAAAATCAAGGTCATGGACCAATAATTCAGAATCTTAATCTCTTCAAACAGACCATTTTTGCTAATAACATTTAGCCAGGTTTTCAGAGATATATTAATCCATTCATTACCTGGTGCCCTTAATTTGTTAATAAGTCTCTTATCCCCTAAGCGAGCCTGAATTGGATCAGCTCCGGACATTTTCTCTTCAAGTTTTTTCCATCTTGCCTGATCATCACGATTGCATCAACAAAACAAAATCTTCAGTTAGGCCGATATATAATACTCTTTCAGGCAGGGGAGTGCTGGTCCTCCCTTGTGTTTTGTCAGTTGAAGACTTTGAAATCTTATCCTTGTTTTTCCCTTACCAGATGTATCTAGATAATAATTTATCCCCTTCATTGAATTGTTTCTGTTATTTCAATTGGAACAGTCTGAAACAAATATAGCACCCAAGGCAATATATTAAGTTTTACCGACTCCATCCGTGACTCAAAACCTAATACTGGCATTAAATTCCACCTCCTTATGTCTTCCTTTATCTTTTGTCTTATCAAGTTAAAATGTAAATCATACACATTGGTTAGCTCTTTAGGGATATGTACTGATATTTAATCTGATCCAGATCCCAATTTAATTTGATCTTGGAGCTGATGATCTGGCTAGGTCTATAATTTAAATTAAGTACGTGGGACTTCGAAATATTGAGTTTGTATCCTGATGCAGAGCTAAAGGCATCTAAAAATGACAACAATTTCCAAACCGAACACTCTTGGTGAGACAAGGAGACTAAAACATTGTCTGCAAATAAGGAAATGTTGTGTTCTTGGCCGAGCATTGTAATGCCTGTAATATTATCTTGAGTAATCCCCTGACTTAATAGCTCGACAAAAATTGCAAACAGTTAAGGACTTAGTAGACAGCACTGACTGGTCCTTCTTTCCAGGCCAAAACAGTTTGACACTGCTCCGTTTATTTTTACTCTTGCCTTTGGGTTATTATATAAGGCTTTAATAGTTTTAATAAAGGTCTGTTGAAATTCTAATTTTCCTAATACACTATATAACAACTCCCAACTAACTTGATCAAATGCCTTTTCTGCAGGTTCTGTGGCTGTTGAACTGTGTTCTTGCCTGGGTCTGATGGGTTCAAATGGGTTTGGGCTCTGATGGGATCACTGGTTTTTACCGTGATTTTGACCCATTTTGTGAATTATGACGTGGGTTCTGATGGGTTTTGAGCTGGGGTTCTGTGGGTTGACCCAGTTCTATGGGTTCTAACCTGGGTTCTGATGGGTCGGGGTGTCTGGCTCAGCACAGGGAGACGTTTGAGGTCCTGAACGGCGTTTCTTTTCTTAGGAAGCTTCTCAAACAGAGAGATGTTCAGGGAGAACACCAAAGGTTCCACTTTGTTTCGGATTGGACTCTGTTGAACACAAACACACAGAACACAACCTCAGCAACACCTTTAACACGAGTAAGTATTCTACCATTCCCTCAGTCCATGGTTGTTCTCTGTCATTTGATCCATTGATGGCAGCTCGTCAAGGCATCAGATGACTACAGAGTTTCTCCGAATGCAGCACAGTGACAGTTTTCAAATTTGTCTCAGCTGTTAACAGCATCAGGACACACAACGACTTCACTTAAAGAAGAACACAAATGTGAATAAACACTCATGGTGGAACATGATCTCTGTGAAAATTTCAGGTTTCTGGGCAGGCTGATTTAAATTAAGTGAAAAGAGCTGCTGCCTGAAGAGAAATCAGGCTGAAAGCAGAAGCATGTTCTGGAGAATGACCTGCAGGAATGTGAAGTAAACAGGATTTCCAGTTAATGGATTAAAAACATCAGGCCTGATGTGACATGTCTGAAACACAATGTCAGTGGCACAGGATATTCACTGAGTCATTTGCGGGCAACGCCACTAACATGTACTGATAAGACATACACAAAGACATGACAGGCCGAGCCCAGAACATTGCGTGAACTTTAACTCAACTTACACAGCTCAACAATGTATCTGCATGTCGACCAACTGAAAGCTCAACGTGCACCTATGCTCTTTAGAGAAACAGTCAAAGGTCCTCCTGTTCACTGAACACTGTAAAGCCGAACTGCTGCTCTCAGACGCTGTCAGCAATCTGTTACAGAAACTTTACTGTTTTCCCTCTGAACACTGGTGTAGAAGCAGGATGTAAACTCTGTCAAACTGATTAGAAGAACCAGTCAGTCTTATCTCACACAGCAGAACTTCCTTTAATTAAAATATACCAAACTCTCTGCAGAAACTTTTGCATCTTCATCAATAAAAGTCTGGAACAAGTGCCTGTCTCGCAATGTTTAAAAAAGAGAAAAAAATCCTGGATCTGTCTCTTTAGCTGGATCAACACCAAAAGTTAATGGGGTCTATTCTGGGCCAAAGCCCATCCTCCATCCAAGTTTCATTACACACCAACCAACCAACCAACCAACCAACAAACAGATCAAAAAACAAAAAATAAACATTGAACTATGAATGTGACTGTCATTAACACTGTAACCTGTAGGTGGTGCTAACAGGATGTCAGGCTGTTATCTGTTTAATGTCTCACCAGCAGTCCCACTCTCAGGGTTTGACAGTGTTTCTTTGGCAGTGACAGGTAACCAGAGTAAACACTCTGCCCGTTGTCCTGGAAACGGAGGCGGGACTTGAGGCTGGTGACATCAGCAGATACAGTGAGGTGGACAGCTGACAGACAGACAGACAGACAGACAGATGGAGAGACAGACAAACGGAGAGACAGGTGAACAACACACAGTAACAATATATTGAATGTTTATTAGTTCAAAGTATGATGTTGTGATGAGTCATGATAAACACTTTGTTGTCTGTTTCTTTGTGTTTTAACTTGTTGTGATTTTAATCTGCTGTTTATATTTTGTGTGTGTGTGTGTTTGTGCGGCGGTTTGGGGTCATACTAACAGTGAGTCCTTGTCTCTGATTGGACAAATTAATAAGACACACCCAGGATACACACACATACAGCTCCCCAATGTCTGTGTGTGTGTGTGTGTGTGTGTGTGTGTGTGTGTGTGTTTCAGATGTAATAAAATCAGTTTCTGTAATGTGATTTATCATTCAGAGAAACACAGAAGACAAGGACACAAGTAAACACAAGGACACATTATGCTGTTATCTGGTGTGTGTGTGGGGTGTGTGTGTGTGTGTGTGTGTGTGTGTGTGGGTGTGGGTAGCTGGGGGGTTGTGGGCAGGTGTGGGTGTGTGCGCCCATGTGTCACTTAACTGATTAACAGCAGTCATTAATTGACAGCTTTGTCCTGTCAATCAATCAAACCGGACAAATTAGCTGAGAGCACACACACACACAAACACACACACACAGAGGAAGCTATTAATGATAATGACTCCTGACCATAAACAGACTCGTTAGCATCGTGTGCTCATAAACAGTCCATCTGTCAGGTTAGCGACAGAAGCTAACAGAAGCTAACAGGCTGCAGTGTGTTTGGACTCAGAGACACTGAGACATGGGGTGTTTGTTATTAGTAAGGAGAGAAAGAGAGTGTATGTATAATATATATTATTATATATTATATACATAATAATATATATAATGTATTATTTATTGTTTAATACTTTGCTTTAGCAATATTGTATAAACCATTCATGCCAATAAAGCTTGTTAAATCGAAATTGAAATTGCGTGCGTGTGCGTGCACGTTGTGTTTATATAATTTGGTTATTTGACCTCATCTACGTGTATGGAAGGTGATATTCTGACCACTTGGGTGGTTTTATGGGGGGATTTCTGTTATAAAACATATATTTTTGAAAATGACTTCTGTGTGTGTGACCAAAGTTTGTGTCCCGTGTGCGAAGCGTTTGACTATATAAGACTCAGTGAATTTATTGTTTCAGGTATTAAAAGTACATGTCCATGTTTAGTTAACATTAGTTAAGTTTAGGCAATAAAAGTACTCAGTTAGCTTTGGGAGAAGACAATGTCTGGATTAAATTAATAAGTCAGAGTTCATAGTGATGATCACCAAAAATAAAATCATCTGTGTTTGACGTGACGCCCAGTAGTCTATGAGTTAATATTAATGCACATCAGACACACCACACTCAGCTGATGTGAATGTCCTTAATTTCCTGCAGGTATTTGCTCATAAATCAAAGTATTGGACACATTAAAATGGAAAGTGGACTCTAAAGCTGAAAGAAGATTTACATTTGCAATCCTACGCTGCCGTCTGTCTATGTCTGCCTTACAGGGCGTTGGAAACTGTGATCTGTGGCAACGGGGTGCTACACTATGAACAGGAAACACCTTTTTTTTTCTGTGTGGATATTCAGTCCAATAAGAATAGCTCGCCTAGCGCATATGAGCCGAGTCACAGCTGAACACGTTTGCAGGTGAAGGTCTTTTATAACGGAGCTCTGTAAGGAAAATGATTTTTGTGGCTACTGGGAGAAACTGGAGAAGATGCTTAGCGCCGCTGTTGTCATGAGGACATGATGTCAGAATATCGAGTATTTAGAAAAGTGTAAAATGTTCTGTCAGAAATAAAAAGCTGAGTGGAAAATCAGCTGTTTACTCACTGATGTTGTCTCTGTCGCTCTTCTCTCCGGCGCTGAGTATGTACGAGAAACAGACCTCCACCTGGATACTGACACAGACACACACACACACACAGTGAATCAGCCTGTTAGCTGTTAGCTGTTAGCTGTTAGCATGTTACCAGGGCTGAATCTCACCAGAAGTCACAGCTGTTTGGGTCGACAATGTCCGGAGAAACTTTGAGAGTTTTATTGATGTGAACGACTGGACGAGTTCTGAGGAAACAATCAATCAATTAATATGAAACAGTAAAACATGTCTAAGCACTGTAACAGTGAGAATGTCAGTGTCAGAACAAACAAACAGGTTCATGTGAGCAGAACTGGACAGTTAACTGAGAGTAAACAGTTAGTTGTGGTTATAGTTAGTATGATAGTCGATACTAGAGTTTAGTTTTGGTGATACAAATAATAAGAGAAAACTTGAAATGGACCCACTGGTCGTTACAGATCATTACGTACTGGTAGTTTGGACTTGCTGCTTCCATGCAGAATAAAAGGTTAACAGCTGCATGATTACAGCAGCCAGCACAATCGTAAACTGAGTTTGAGTTATCAGTAGATCAGAGATGTGTTGAAGAGACAAATCACATGAACGTGACATCGAACTGTTTTCTGTGATTTAAATACAGATTTTAAACTTGAACACTTAACTGTCAACACAGACAGGTGATGTGCTTGGAGGGTTTGAGGTACCTGAGCAGAGCGATGGTGTCGTCCAGAGAGCCGACCAGCAGGTCTGGATATTTGTTCCCATCAACATCCAGACCTCCAGACAGAGAGTACCCGAAAGTCCTGAACCCAGGAGAGACCGCATGGCCCAGGATCACCTGCAGAGAGACAGTGGGGAGTTACAGGTGTGACCTACGGCTGACCGTCATCATACAGGTGTGACCTACGGCTGACCGTCATCATACAGGTGTGCTCAGTGTCAGACCTGGCTCGGTTCTGTAGAGACCCCCTCACTGCTGCCGCTCCAGATCATTACACTTCCTGTTTCATGGAACGGAGCCCCGACTGCAAAGTCTGACACACAGAGATCAGAGTCTTCATCACACATCACAGTCTTCATCACACATCAGAGTCTACATCAGAGTCTTCATCACACATCAGAATCTACATCACACATCAGAGTCTTCATCACACATCAGAGTCTTCATCACACATCAGAATCTACATCACACATCAGAGTCTTCATCACACATCAGAATCTACATCACACATCAGAGTCTACATCACACATCAGAGTCTTCATCACACATCAGTCTTCATCACACATGAGAGTCTTCATCACACATCAGAGTCTACATCACACATCACAGTCTTCATCACACATCAGAATCTACGTCACACATCAGAGTCTTCATCACACATCAGAGTCTTCATCACACATCAGACATTTCATCACTTCATCATCAGTGTTTTATCGTGTCCTCACCCTGGAAGCCATCTTGGTTGAGGTCTCCGGCAGCGGTCACAGACATACCGAAGGCCGACCCAGCCGGTCCTCTCAGCACCACACTGGGCTGAGAATCAAACCGACCTCTTGCATTCATGTAGACATAAACTGCCCCGCCCACCTCCTGCTGACGATGGAAGTAAAAAGGAGCGCCCACCAGCAGGTCGTTCCACCTGCAGCAGGAAATTAACCAATAAATGTGACCGTGTTTTATTCAGATTTTAGGATCTCGCTGTGAGAAAACTATTTTCTGATTGGGTGTGAGCTGTATGTCTTTGTTACCCGTCGTTGTTGAGGTCGGTGGTTGCCACGGCGTTACCGAAGTACGAGCCCGTCTGCTCACCGCGCAGAGTCTGCTGAATCATCAGTTTATCAGAGCGTTTGACCGCCAACAGCACAGAACCACGAGCATCGTCTTTACTGTCCTTTGGAGCTCCTGTTCATCAATACATTGATCAATACATCAATCAATACGTCAGTCTGTCAATCAATAGATCTGTTCAATACTTTACAGTCCATCACCTGTTACTATGGTTTCATCTTCCTGAAAGAGGAGGCGACGAGCCTGAGTGAGTGAATATCCTGCACACACACACACACATGAAGATTCTCAGATCAGAGATAATGATGTCATCAGGAAGTGACGTACCATTGAATCACATCAACATGTTTCATGATTGATTGATTGATTGATTGATTAATTGTGTTTCATGCCTTCACTCAGTCAGGAATCTGACATAAAGGGACAGTTCACCTATATAAATGTTCCTGCGCTGCAGGTTGGGGAAGGAACTCCTCCTGGTGTCAAAGAGGACATCTGGATTCATCCAGGAAACGTGGACGTTACCTACAATACACACACACACACACAAATAATCAGAAGAACAGATGTCGTCTCAGAGAGAAGAGGTGATAAACAGTCTCACCTTGCCATTCGAAGCTTCCAGGTGAGCCGACAATGACTTCAGTCTGGGTGATGGAGGCAGAGATCCCCATGTTACACATGACCTGACTGCGGACATCACCCAGGTGACTAAACACACACAGAAACACAGGCTAACTGACAGCAAACACCATGTGTCATGTGACCTGCGTGTCATGTGACCTACGTGTCATGTGACTCACCTGCAGGGCTGGTCGAGGTTCTGCCAGTGGATGTCTGTGTCGTTGTACTGCAGGTCGTTTCCACGGAGATAACAGTGGCCAATCATATGTCTGAGTTTGAACGCTCCGTAGAGTTTAACGAAACGATGACCACACGTCTGGAAGAAGAGAGGAGTGACGGTTAGCTAGTAAGTTGATTGGTTATACTTAGTTAGTTTGTTGGCTAGTTAGTTAGTTAGTTAGTTAGTTAGTGGGATAATTAGTTGGTTGGTTGGTTGGTAAGTAAGTTGGCTAATTAGTAAACTAATCCATTAGTTAATTTGCGTATTAGTTAGTTAACAAATATATTCAGTAGTCATTAATAAATCAGATTAATTAAACAGTCAGTTTGGTAGTTAGGAGGGTAAGTTGACATTCAGTGCGCTAGACAACTGGTAAGTCAGTGAGCCAGTTAGCCAGTAACTAATGAGCTGATCAGATTAACCAACTAGTTGTTTAGCTGTGCAATCAGTCAATTAGTCAGCCAGTTACAATTAATTATTTAATTACTTATTTAGTCAACACAGTTAACCAGTTAGATATTTAGGAAATTGAGTCAGTCAGTCAGTTTTAGATGGGTTAATCACTTAGACAATTTTTGTATGAATTGAAATAGTTAGGCATAATAACTGATTTTTTTAGTCAGTTGTTCTGTAGTTAATAACGAGTTGAGCAAGTTAAGTAAGGTAATTAGTTATTTACTCATTGGATTAGTAAGTTGGGTCACTGATCGACT
The DNA here is from genome assembly GCF_965226575.1 of Pagrus pagrus. Classification (NCBI taxonomy): domain Eukaryota; kingdom Metazoa; phylum Chordata; class Actinopteri; order Spariformes; family Sparidae; genus Pagrus; species Pagrus pagrus. The sequence goes on along the minus strand of NC_140197.1, from coordinate 31,728,630 downwards.
GTGTGTGTTCAGGTGTCTCTACAGTTAACATAAAGGGTGAACTGAGCCTTTAAAATCAGGATCTACATTAATGATTGAAAATAGAGACAGTTTGATGAGCCAATGAGAAAACAGACTCACCAGGACCCGCCCCCCAGGTCGACCCTGACTGGCTACTGAGACACCCAACCACATGTCCTCGATCAGGTCCTCAGACAGGTTCACATCTGAAACAGAGAGGAGAGGTGACAGACACTAAACTGGATTACAGCCACTCAGACAGCAGCTGCCATGTCTCACTGAGGGGTAGACTACCCATAATGCACCAGAACAGAGACACGAGCTGTGTTCCAAATCGCCCCTATCACGGATGTAGTGCACCATATCATATACACGATGTAGGGGATAGGGAGTGAGTGAATGAGTGGATGATTTTAAACACAGCTACAGACAGCGGCTGCCACATCTCACTAAGAAGTGGACTACCCATAATGCACCAGGAGAGATACGATCACAGATCAGCTCTATGTGAATATAATAACAGTGACTGAGCAGATCTGTTACTGCTAATACTGCATAAAGTACCAGTACTGTACTGTAGTACTGTTAATATACTACTAGTACTGCACATATAGAGTACCAGTACTGTACTGTTATGTACTGTACTGTAGTAATATGTAGAGTATTTACACTACTGTTTAAAAGTTTGGGGTCATTTAGAAATGTCCTTATTTTTTAAAGAAAAGCACTGTTTTTTTCAATGAAGACAACATTAAATTAATCAGAAATACATTCTAGACATTGTTAATGTGGTAAATTACTATTCTAGCTGGAAACAGCTGATTTTTAATGGAGTAGCTACACGGTTGTACAGAGGCCCATTTCCAGCAGCCATCACTCCTGTGTTCTAACGGCACATCGTGTTAGCTAATCGTGTTAAAAGGCTAATCGATGATTAGAAAACCCTTGTGCAATTATGTTAGCACAGCTGAAAACTGTTGTGCTGATTAGAGAAGCTATAAAACTGGGCTTCCTTTGAGCTAGTTGAGTATCTGGAGCGTCAGCGTTTGTGGGTTCGATGCCCTGCCTGACGCCATCTGTCAAGCATGGTGGAGGTAATGTGATGGTCTGGGGCTGCTTTGGTGCTGGTAAAGTGGGAGATTTGTACAAGGTAAAAGGGATTTTGAATAAGGAAGGCTATCACTCCTTTTTGCAACGCCATGCCATACCCTGTGGACAGCACTTGATTGGAGCCAATTTCCTCCTACAACAGGACGATGACCCAAAGCACACCTCCAAACTAAGCAAGAACTATTGAGGGAAGAAGCAGTCAGCTGGTATTCAGTCTGTGGTGGAGTGGCCAGCGCAGTCACCAGATCTCAACCCTATTGAGCTGTTGTGGGAGCAGCTTGACTGTATGGTACGTAAGAAGTGCCCCCAAGTTTGAAGGACAAAATTATTATTTCAAATAAAAGTCATTGTTTCTAACCTCGTCGATGTCTTGACTATATGTTCTATTCATTTTGCAACTCGTTTGATGAATAAAAGTGAGTTTTCATGGAAAACATGAAATTGTCTGGGTGACCCCAAACCTCAGAGATGTAGGGGAGTAGAAGTAAAACGTTAAATTAAATGGAGATACTCAAGTAGAGAAAAGTACCTCACATTTGTAAAGTTAGGGTTACTTGAGTAAAAGTACTTAGTTACTTTAGACACGTTACAGGTCAGTCTTACTGTGAAGATACGATATACTTTATTGTCCCTGTAGCACAATTGGTCTTGGACTCAAGAGTGTTGCACTAGAGGTGAGTCTCACCTGGGTCAATGAGCTTCATCCTGCTGCAGTCTGATTGGTCAGCAGTGATCTGACAGCTGTACACTCCTCCTGTTCGATTAGCTGGAACATTAGGCTCCGCCTTCTCCCTGGGTGCTCCGACCAATAGCCTGTCAGGATGAGACAGGATCAGACAGGTGAGAAGGTGCGTTACCTTCAGAGCAAACTTTCTCCCTGGAATGCCTTGAAGGACATGAAGCATCCTGGAACTCTTTCAAGGACACCAAGACCTTTCTAAAGTAGCGTTTGGTTCAAACATTTGACTTTGACAACAGAACCCTCTGTTCTTCTGACGGTTCTGGAATACATGAAGAGACGTGTGAAGGACGTCCAGGACACACAGACACAGACACAGACACAGACACACACACACACACACACACAGACACACAGACACACACACAGACACACACACACACACACACACACACACAGAAACACAGACACACAGACACACACACACACACACACACACACAGACACACACACACACACACACACAGACAGACACACACACACACACACACACACAGACACACACACAGACACACACACACACACACACACACACACAGACACACATTATCTGGATTATCTGGACTAACTGGAATATCTGGATTATCTGGACTAACTAAACTAACTAGACTAACTGGACTAACTAGACTATCTGGATTATCTGGACTAACTAGACTAACTGGATTATCTGGACTCCCCTGCAGATCGACACATGGAGCTGTTAGACTTTTGTTCACTGCAGATTTAAATAAAAAATGTAAAATTATATTTTAGTGAGTTAATAAGTCTCCCCCCTCACACCAGACCTCTAACTGAACCGGACCAGCCCGGACTGGTCTAACTGGCCTGTGCTGGTCCCTGCTGAACTGGACTGGAAACACTGAAACAATGTGTGAAATGTGTCCAAACAACTGAGAATTCATTTAAAGTGTGTGTGTGCGTGTGTGTGTGTGTGTGTGTGTGTGTGTGTGTGTGTGTGTGTGTGTGTGTGTGTTATGCTCTCTGAATGAGTTTCATTTCCTGTCTCTCTCTCTCACGCACGCACGCACGCACGCACACACACACAGATGTGGGATCAGCGCTCCAGCTGAACACACAGCAGTTGATCCAGGTCTCTGTGTGACCTCTGACCTCAGATCTGATCAGGTGTGTTACCATGGTGATGTTTGATCAGTCATGTGACCTGACAGACTGATATTAAAGCAACAGTTTGAACTCTTCAAGGAATCCTGGAACATCCTCAAGGACCACTCAACCTCCCAAGGAGCCCTCAACCTCCCAAGGAGCCCTCAACCCTTCCCTGTCATTATTATTATTATTATCAGCTATTGATTTCCAACCAATCACACAGGGAGACACCTGATGGGATGAGCCAATCAGAGGACACATTTACCTCTTGACGCTTTGAACTCACAGAGGGAATGAGATTTATGTGTGTGTTTGGGGGGGGGTCCATTAGCAGCCAATCAAATTAGAGAACATAAAGAGCCAGTCGTCATGGTGACTGTAGAGACAGAGAGCTGTGTGACCTCTGAGTGACCTCTACACTCTGGACCAGAGAGAGAGACTGTGAGGGGGAGACGAGGGAGACGGGTGAGTCAAAGACACTGTGACAGGTGAGACAGGTGGTACACGTGAGACAGGTGAGACAGGTGGGACAGGTGAGACGAGGACACTGTGACAGGTCACAGGACCTGAGGTGACCCTGAGGTCATGTGACCTGTCAGCATCAGTTACAACAGCAGCTGCTCAGACTCTGAACACTGACGTCTGTCTCTGCTGACATGAACAAATCCCTCCAGGACTCCTGGAACAAACCCAATGACCTACAGAAAAGGTCCTTTCTACAGATTCCTGTACCCTCCTCTTGAAGGCCTACCAATTTCTCAAGATTTCCCCAGTGGCTCCTGGAGTCTCCACAAGGATGCCAAGAAGTTATTCATAGAGCCCTGGAAATAGCTTCAGCCTCAGTTTCAGCCTCAGTTTCAGCTTCAGCCTCAGCTTCCTGCTGCAGCTGATGTTTTCTCAGACAGGAGAATCAAACACATTATTAACACTGCAGGGCATTCACCTGACTGAGTGTGTGTGTGTGTGTGTGTGTGTGTGTGTGTGTGTGTGTGTGTGTGTGTGTGCACTGCAGTGTAATAATGTGTTGGATGAGGGGTTCAGTAGATGAAAAATACACTATTACCCGGTTACACAAGAGGAATTTGCTCTCTCTCACACACACACACACACACACACACACACACACAGACACACGCACACACACACACACACGCACACGCACACGCACACACACACACACACACACACACACACACACACACGAATAACCTGTGCCGTTGTCTCCGTCTAACTGTCTGTCTGTCTGTCTGTCTGTCTCAGCAAGCTTCTCAACAACTTTCATCAGATCAATAATAAATGAGCAGCATCGTCACGGTAACAGTGTGTGTGTTCACAGCTGGTGTGTGTGTGTGTGTGTGTGTGTGTGTGTGTGTCACCATCAGGCAGCATGACAGGTCACACGATGTTAACAGGATTTAGATAAACGGACTCATCGTTCGTCTCAGCGATCGAAGTGCTTACGACACAGTCAGACATGTTGACGTGTTGACTGCAGGCTGGGAATTGAACCATTGACCGTCTGATTGGCAGACTCAGATTACAGACTGAACACTGACTCAGATTACAGACTGAACACTGACTCAGATTAACAGACTGAACACTGACTCATATTACAGACTGAACACTGACTCAGATTACAGACTGAACACTGACTCAGATTAACAGACTCAACACTGACTCAGATTAACAGACTGAACACTGACTCAGATTACAGACTGAACACTGACTCAGATTAACAGACTGAACACTGACTCAGACTACAGACTGAACACTGACTCAGATTAACAGACTGAACACTGACTCAGATTAACAGACTGAACACTGACTCAGACTACAGACTGAACACTGACTCAGATTAACAGACTGAACACTGACTCAGATTAACAGGGTTAGGGTTAAATATAAATTCCAGGCCAGCAGACGTGTAGAAATGATTTAAATCATTGTTAAAGTTTAGACTGAATAAAATATGCGTGTGTGTTCAGTTCAGAATTATCTGTCAGCCAATCAGAGAGCAGCACGTGTTTCAGACAGGTGTGTACTCACAGGTAGCTGTCTGTCTTCAGGTCCTGGTGCAGAGCCACAGACAGGCCGAACAGACTTCCATCTCCGCCCGTCTTCACCACCGGGAACGATGTGTCGAGGTTCAATGCCACGCACACACCCACCCACACACTCAGCAGCACACACACACCTGTCGCCATGGAGATGCACACCTAAGAGGACGGCAACAACAGGTGAGTGTCAGACGGGTCACAGTAAACTGAACTTGATGATAGACAACACTGATTGCTGATTCCTGTCGCTCTGCCCTGCTGGCTCAGATCATAAAAAGTTATTCATCATTGTGGAGCCTCTGGCAGACAAACGTTGGGCCGTCCTGGTTTAAGTGAAGGACGGACGGACGGATGACCTGACGACCTGACGCCCCCTAACACGACTGTCACTGACAGGGAGGAATAAAAATAACAGTAACTGCTGAGTATCTTCACTCAGGTTCTAACATAGTTTTGAAGTACTTGTACTGTAGAATTGTAGTAATTTCATTTTGTACTTCGACTGTGTTACATTTACGTCCTCACAGTTAATGTTTGTGAGAACATGACACAAAGTGAAGTTTATATAAAGGAGCTCAGCTGCTGCAGTAACACTGAAGCTTCAGTCTGTAACAGCTGCAACCATCTTTTCATTCTCCACTGATCTGAACATTATTTCCATTATTTGTCAAATCATTTGTTAAGTCTACAAAAAAAGTTTGTCATAATTTCTCAGTCTTCAAATGTCTTATTTTCTTTCTTCATTTACTGTCAGAAATATCAAAGAAAAGCAGCAAATCATCACATTTAACGAGCTGGAAACAGACGACCGGACGGATTCTGGGAACGGCTCGTTATTTTCAACCCTAAGGGTTCTGGGTCAGGGGTTAGGGGTTAACCCAGAAATACCCAACGCTTCATGCGACGATGGTTCTGTCTGAAAAAAGACTTGCATTGTTTTTCCCGGCGGCTGGAAGAAACCGTTATGATATATTTAATATAATTATTACAGGCCTTGGTCGACTGGTGTTATTATCTTCAGGGTCCAGTGAAACGTGTGTCGAACACAAAGACAGCAGAGCTTTGAAGAACCATCAGAACACATTTCAACTCATTTTCTGCAGACGGACTGATCGATGAACCGACCGATCGCTGCAGCTCCATCACTCAAAGTCATTTTGTACGATTAGTGAATCCACTGAAGTTAAAGATACTCGTGAGAAAAACATGAGTTCATGTGATGAAAACAGAAACGTGAAAGATACATTTGTTGATTCAGAAACATGCATAATTTGAGCTCAAATTAAAGAGCAGAAGAAGAAATTCAAACCTTTGTCTCTTCCTGTCGTTTGTAATAAAGATTGAGTCAATGTTCCTCAGCAGGTCGTCGGTCTGATGTCTCCTCCGTCTGCTCACTGACTGATCCTCTCCTCCCTCCTCTCTCTCTCTCTACTCCTCCTACAGGACTCTCCACCCTTCTCTCTCTCTCTCATTCTCATTCTTCAGTTGTGCTCGCTCGCCCTTAAATGAAATCATGTCTCTCTCTCTGTGTTAACCCTCCCACACACACACACACACACACACACACACACACACAGGTCATAAATGGATTCAGGACATTCGGGCGTGCGAAGGCACCTTGATTGTCTCTCTCTCTCCACACACACACACGCGCGCTCCTGTTTCTAATGTGTGTGTGTGTGTGTGAAGGTGAATGTGAATGTTTGACTAATGTTATGAGGCCTGAACTCACGTGTGTGCATGCGCACACACACACACACACACACACACACACTTAGGGCTTATTTCAGCTTCCTGTATTTGTGATGACTTCCTCGTTTTAGCCTTTATCTGATTTTCACACACACACACACACACACACACACACACACACACACACAGCTATACTTGAGGTAAAATGAAAGCGTAACGTGTTCGTACGCAGTCTACAGAGTCGACTGGAAGCATCTGAACAGTTTTGTGCTTCAGATTTAAATCTTTTTTTGACACCACTCTTGAATCATGGAGAGGCAGCGGGCGACGTCAGAGCTTCAACCTGTGAAGCCGACACAAAACAAAGTGCAGTTCCTCTATTGGCCACTTGAGGCTCCACAGTGAGTCAATCCCCATAAGAGCCCACATTAAAACTTTACAGCAGAAACAAACATGTTTTCAGCCTAGAGGAATAAACACCCGGAGTGGAGGAGAGCACAGAGTGAGTTAGTTAGTTAGTTTGTTTGTTTGTTTGCACATTAACAAAACTCAGTGGTTATTAATGCAGCAAAAATAATAATAATAATAATTATAATGAAAAACTGCAGTGTTGATGTCAAACACGTCTCTGTTCTGTGTTCTGCTGAAGTTAGCATGCTAACCAGCTAGCTGCTAACAGCACTGTGTAGCTCAGAGGTGATAGTCTGACAGCCTGTAGTTAATAAAGCAGTCAGTTCACTCCTGAGTCGAACAAGTCGACAACATGAACTCACTAAATGTGAAGAAAGGAACTATTTTGACACCTATTTTCCTTCTAAACAGAAAAATAAACCGTCTGAACTCAAGTTTGTCTCTGTGACTGAACTCAGACGAGCTTCACTCAAACTGGACACAAACTGAACCACAGTCACCAGAACAGTGTTGGTTTGTCTCCACAGTCTGTTGGGAATTGATGGTAGGTCAGGTGTGGTTATTAGAAATTAATAATTATTGATAATAATTATTAAAATTAATAAAATAAAAACTTTCAAATGGTTAAGACAGGGCACCACCCTGGAATCAGGGCTCAATAATCAGACCAAAATTAGTCTCAAAGAAGGGTTCACTTTAAATGTAAATCTTTGTAAAATATTTACAATTAAAGGAACAGTGAAGGAAATGAATCAGAGCACTGACCATCACAACCAGTAAATGCCACAAAACATATGCACAAAATAATCACAGAAAACTGCTGAAGACTTTATTATTGTTAGCAACTATATAGCAATAATACTTTCAATAAACAAAAATCAATCACTCAACCAAAGCAGCTAAACTATGAAACTAAACTAAGACAAACTCAAGCACAAATAACAAAAAGCATGGGCATGTGTGTGTGTGTGTGTGTGTGTGTGTGTGTGTCTGTGTGTGTCTGTGTGTGTCAGAGACAAAGAAAGAGGAGCCAAGATGGCGGTTGTAGTCAAAGAAACAAGATGGCGGAGAGCCAAAATGGCGGTCACGCTCTCTTGGAGAGCAACCTGCAAACAGCCTACAAAGAGCCAACAAACATCCTGCAAACAACCTGCAAACAGCCGACAAACATCCTGCAAACAACCTGCAAACAGCCTGCAAAAAACCTGCAAACAACCTACAAACACCTTGCAGAGAGCCTACAAAGATTCTGCAAACATCCTCTGTCCTCTCCCCCACGCTGATGAAAGTCAGGTCCATAAAAACTGATCTGAACTGATCTGTCATTTACAGCCTCCACATGCAGTCAAGCTTGAGCATGCTAACACTGTTAGCTAACACTGTTAGCTCAGCAGCTCCAGTGAAGACTTCATCTTAATAAAGGGTTAAATATCGTCTCCTCAGATCAGTGAAGCATCAGTGGAGAATACTGTGAAGCTCCAGAAATGTTTTGTGGACTAAGAGACTTCACCTGACTTTCATCAACATGGAGAGAGGAGATGATGACTGGACTAGCTTTCTTCAGTCAGCTGTTCCTCAGGCTGACCTTCCTGACTGGTCAGTTAGTTAACTAGTTGAACAGCAGTCTGAGCTGTGGCTGTACTCGAGTATTCGTGGATTACCAGATGTTACTGTATTGATAAGTGCTGCCCAGCAGGTTATAATCACAGACAGATCTGGTACTGAGTGCTTCTGTCTCTGACTGTAAATCACAAATAAACAACATTAACTCAGTTTGTCTGAAAGCTGGAGCAACTGTTTTCCGTCTATCAGCTGTTTTGATCAGGACATGATGAGAGAAGAACAAGAACATCATGTTTGAAGAATGAATGTCCATCTCCAGTCTTCATGTGTTTTCAGAACTGACAGTATATCATCAGATGAATAATACAAACTGTTGGTTAAAACAACCGTTTCAATTAATTTGCATCCACATCACTGAATCTAATCAGCCAAACGCAGAAACTAATGTATCTCCACGAGGAGAAACTTATCTTCCCCTTGTCGCTCGCCATCATGCCCTGCCCTGACCTGTCCAGTCCTCTTCATTGAGTGTGTTTGATTACATGTGGGACGCTAGAGGGCGCTTTGTTTTTCACAGTGTCTTTCTTTCAATTCAATGAAACTTTATTGATCGCTAAAATGTTATGGGAACTGTGTGTCGTTGTAAAACCTCACCAAAAGGACTGGAGTAACACAGCGTTTGGTAACGGAAACAGAGTTACTGAATTTAAAAAAACATGTTACATTATTAGTTACTGAATGAAGTAACGGCTTTACGTAACGGCATTACTAATAACGCGTTACTACCCAACACTGGTCATAAATCATACTGACGTTGTTGTAAACCTGAACGATCAAACACACGTCATTTCTGCCTTGAGGAGTCAAAACAAACGGAAGACGTTTGCTGAGTGGAGGAATAAACACCTGGAGTCTCATCGGATTTTGATCCGGAGGGGGGGCAACCGCCACTTCGACATGTCGCCATTCCGACATGAGGCCCTAATTGTCGGAATGGCAACACTTAAACCTTTAAGGAAACGTCCCACCAGTCCGACAAATTTTTCCTCCTAAGGTCGGAATGGTATTTTTTTGTTTTTTAAACGTGTTGCCATTCCGACAAATCTTTTAAAAGCCTATTCAACCCCCCCAAAAAAAGAAAGAAGAAAAAGAGTTTGCAGTAATGACATGCCGGCGCAAAATAGCAGTTTGTTTGCCAATGTTTGTCCAGTGCATCTCATAAGTAAGTAAATAAGTGAGCAGAATTACAGTGTCGATGACTGACTGTAGATTTTACCCTTAAATTATAATACAGTATCAATTTGATATCATTAAAACATAACAAGCTCCTCCTAATCGCTTCTGACAAAGGACTTGTCTCTGTCCTGGTCTTGCTAGATCTTAGTGCTGCATTTGATACCATTGATCATCACATTCTACTACAGAGACTGGAACACTTAATTGGCATTAAAGGACCCGCATTACACTGGTTTAAGTCCTATTTATCAGATCGATTTCAGTTTGTACATGTTAATGATGAGTCATCCCTGTATACCAAGGTTAGTCATGGTGTTCCTCAAGGCTCCGTGCTTGGACCCATACTATTCACCTTATATATGTTCCCTCTAGGAAATATAATTCAGAAACACTCCATAAACTTTCATTGTTACACAGATGATACCCAGTTATACTTATCAATAAAGCCAGATGAAACTAATCAGCTAACTAAACTCCATGCATGTCTCAAGGACATTATGACCTGGATGACCTGCAATTTTCTGCTTTTAAATTCAGATAAAACCGAAGTTATAGTACTTGGTCCTAAACACCTTAGAGATGCATTATCTAATGATATAGCTAGTTTGGATTGCATTAACTTGGCCTCCAGCACCACCGTCAGGAATCTGGGAGTTATCTTTGATCAAGATATGTCCTTCAGCTGCCACATAAAACAAATTTCAAGGTCTGCATTTTTTCATCTACGTAACATTGCAAAAATCAGGCCCATCCTGTATCAAAAAGATGCAGAAAAGCTAGTCCATGCATTTGTTACTTCTAGGCTGGACTATTGTAATTCTCTATTATCAGGCTGCCCTAACAAGTCTCTAAAGAGTCTCCAGCTGGTCCAGAATGCTGCAGCACGTGTACTGACAGGAACTAAGAAAAGAGATCATATTACTCCTGTATTGGCCTCTCTGCACTGGCTCCCTGTAAAATCAAGAATAGAGTTTAAAATCCTTCTCCTCACTTAGAAAGCTGTTAATGGTCAGGCACCATCATATCTCCAGGAGCTCATACTACCCTATTACCCAACTAGAGCATTACGCTCCCAGAACGCAGGATTACTTGTAGTTCCTAAGGAAAGGGAGGTTGGATATAGGTCTATAGTTGGCTAAAGCTTCTGGATCAAGATTAGGCTTTTTAAGGAGCGGTCTAATTACAGCTAGTTTAAAGGACTGTGGTACGTATCCTGTTAATAGAGACAGGTTGATCATTTCTAGTAGAGATGTGCTAATTAAAGGCAAAGTTTCTTTCAGCAACCTAGTTGGGATGGGGTCTAGGAGACAAGTTGTTGGTCTAGATGAAGAAATCATCGAAGTTAGTTGGTGGAGGTCAATGGGAGAGAAGCAGTCTAAATATAAGTCAGAATTTACAACTGTTTCTGAGGTTCCTGTGTTTAAAGATACAATAGTGCCAGTTGAGGGCAAGCGATGATGGATTTTGTCTCTAATAGTTAAAATTTTATCATTAAAGAAGCTCATGAAGTCATTACTACTGAGCGTTGTAGGAATACATGGTTCAGTAGAGCTGTGACTTTCTGTCAGCCTGGCAACGGTGCTGAAAAGAAACCTGGTGTTGTTTTTATTTTCCTCTATTAATGACGAGTAATAGTTTGCTCTGGCATTGCGGAGGGCCTTCCTATATATTTTAAGGCTATCTTTCCAGGCTAAGCGGGATTCTTCCAAATTGGTGGAACGCCATTTCCTTTCAAATTTCCGTGATGTTTGCTTCAATTTGCGGGTATCCGAGTTATACCAAGGTGCTAACCTCCTGTGTTTTATAGGTTTCTTTTTCAGAGGGGCAATAGAGTCCAGTGTTGTTCGCAATGAGCCTGCGGTGCTATCAACAAGATGATCAATTTGTGAGGAACTGAGGTTAGCGGAGGAGTCCTCTATTATATTAAGACATGGCATTGAATTTAGTGCCAGCGGTATAATTTCCTTAAATTTAGCTACAGCACTATCAGATAGACATCTAGTGAAGGAGTTTTTGCCTAATGGTGTGTAGTCCAGTAATAGAACGTCAAAAGTTATTAAGTGATGGTCTGATAAAAGAGGATTCTGTGGAGAAACTGTTAGATTTTCAATCTCGACACCATAAGCTAGAACAAGGTCAAGGGTGTGGTCAAAACAGTGAGTTGGTTTATGTACACACTGAGAGAAGCCAATAGAGTCTAATAATGAGATAAATGCAGTACTAAGGCTATCATTAACGACATCCACATGAATATTAAAATCACCTACAATAATTACTTTATCTGATTTGAGGACTAGACTTGATAAAAACTCAGATAAAAATTCTGAGTAAGGACCAGGTGCTTGATGCACTACAACAAATAGAACTGGCTGTAAAGTTTTCCACGTTGGATGTGAAAGACTAAGAAGAAGGCTTTCAAATGAGTTATAATTTAATTTAGGTTTAGGATTGATTGACAGACTTAAGTCATAAATAGCCGCAACACCACCTCCTCGGCCGGAGCCTCGAGGAATGTGAGTATTAATATGACTAGGGGGAGTGGATTCATTCACGCTGACATATTCTTCAGGATGCAGCCAGGTTTCAGTAAGACAGAATAAATCAATATTACGATCTGAAATTAAGTCATTTACTAATACAGCTTTCGATGACAGGGATCTGATATTTAGGAGTCCGCATTTAATTCTCTTGTCTTGTTTTGAAATTGCAGAGTTGCTGTTAATTTGTATTAGATTTTCATGCACAACTCCTCTTCTGTGGACTTTTGATTTGATTAATTTAATTAATTTAGGTGGTCGGGGGGCAGACACAGTCTCAATCAAGTTTTGGGTGTGCAACTGATCTAATGGAAGCTCAGAGAAGCGTGTAAGACTGCAGCTCTGCCTCCTGGTCTCAACTCTGGGTTGTCAGGCTGGTTGTTGGCTAATGAAATGGGTTAGATTTCTAGAGATGAGAGCCGCTCCGTCCAAAGTGGGATGGACGCCGTCTCTCCTAATCAGACCAGGTTTTCCCCAGAAAGTCCGCCAATTATCAACAAAGCCCACATCGTTTGCTGGACACCACCTCGACAGCCAGTGGTTGAATGATGACATGCGGCTAAACATGTCATCACTGGTTAGATTTGGCAGGGCCCCAGAGAAAACTACGGAGTCCGACATTGTTTTGGCATAGTTACACACCGACTCAACATTAATCTTAGTGACTTCCGACTGGCGTCGCCGGCAGTCATTACCGCCGACATGTATTATGATCTTACTATATTTACGTTTAGCTTTAGCCAGCAGTTTCAAATTTGATTTGATGTCGCCCGCTCTGGCCCCTGGGATGTATTTCACTATGGTCGCTGGTGCCGCTGACTTCATGTTTCGTACTATGGAGCTGCCAATAACCAGAGTTGGTTTCTCAGCGGGTGTGTCGCTGAGTGGAGAAAATCTGTTAGAAACGTGAAGCGGCAGATGGTGTAACGTGGGCTTTGGCTTGGTATTATGCTTCCTTCGTTCAGTCACCCAGCCGCCCTGCTTTCCCGGCTGCTCGGGAGTTGCCGAGGGACGGCTAGCTGAAGCTACGGTTACTCGGTCCGCACTAGCTAAGGGGGCCTGGCTAACTGCAGCAGTTACAGTCGGAGTTTCCATGCTGCGGAGCCGAGCCTCCAACTCACTGAGCCTCGCCTCCAACGCTACAAATAAACTACACTTAATACATGTACCAGTATCCCTAAGGGAGGCAGAGGTGTAACTAAACATCTGGCACACTGAGCAAGAGAAAAGAGGAGAGCGAGAGGGAGAGAGAGAAGCCATCGCTAGCTGATAGCGTCTCAGCTAGGATACGATAGATTAGCTAGCAGAGCTGGGAGAGCTACAAACAGCAGTAAGTTTAGCGATTAAGCTATAAACACAGAGTACTGTTGAATGCTTTAGTGGACTAGTACGTGCTTAATTGTAAGCGGGAATTCGGCCGCTGCAGTAAGGAATATAACAATAATCTGCTCGGACGAGCCGGAGCAGCACAGTTACGCTATCACTATCAGTAACACAACAACAGGAAATGACGCAATGACGCAACACGCTTACCGTCCAGAACTGTTTCCGTTCGTCAGTGTAAAGGTCAAAAAAAAAAAAAAAAAAGCAGAATGGGAGCCAGAGCCTTCAGTTATCAAGCTCCTCTTCTGTGGAACCATCTTCCTGTTTTGGTCCGGGAGGTGGACACCCTCTCTACCTTTAAGAGTAGACTTAAGACCTTCCTTTTTGATATAGCTTATAGTTAGGGCTGGTCCAGGTCTTGGCCTGTCTTGGACCAGCTCTTAGTTATGCTGCTAAAGGCCCAGTCTGGGGGACAAATGATACACCGAGCTTCTCTCTCCTCCTCTCCTCTCCATCTGTATACATTATGCCTGTATACATGCCCCATCTCTGCATGTCACTGACTTCACTTCTTCCCTGGAGTCCTTGTGCTTTCTAGTCCTACAGGCTCTCATGGATCCTGGCCGCGCCCGGGTCGTGGGTCGTGGATGCGCCTACTGCCGTGGCCCTGCCTGACGCCCACCGCTGCTGTTGCTGATATTATTCATATCTCTGTTACATACGTTCCACTACAACTGTTATTAGTAGTAGTCACATTTCCATTATGTGCATTTCATTATTATTGCTGTAGTACTTCTTTATATACTTTCATTCCTGTCAACTATCCATTATAATTGTATACATTGTGATCTCGTTGATCTGCTCTGTACATGCGACATCTATTGCACGTCTGTCCGTCCTGGGAGAGGGATCCCTCCTCTGTGGCTCTGCCTGAGGTTTCTTCCGCATTTTTTCCCTGTTAAAAGGGCTTTTTTTTGGGGGGGGGCAAGTTTTTCCTCACTCGAATCGAGGGTCGAAGGACAGAGGGTGTCGTCTCTGTACAGATTGTAAAGCCCTCTGAGGCGAACTGTGATTTGTGAATTTGGGCTATACAAATTTGATTTGATTTGATTTGATTTGAAAAGTAGCCTAACTGGCAGAGAGACAGAGGCGGAGAGGCACGTAGAGGCTGTGACTCAGCGCTGTCCGTGGTACTGAAATATAAACATGAAGAGAGAGAAAGCCCTTATTAAAGCCTTATTACTACTACTACTACTGTTAATAATAATTAATAATAATAATAATAATAATAATAATGGGCCCTGCGACGAACTGGCGACTCATCCAGCCTTCGCCCTATGAAGACTGGGATTGGCTCCAGTAGCCCCGCAACCCCCTGAAAGGAGGGGATAAAGCAGCAACACCCCGCGACCCTCAGGGATAAGCGGACAAGAAAATGAGATGAGACAATAATAATAATAATAATAATAAATAATAATAATAACAATAATAGCCTAATTATAATAATGACAACAACAACAATGACTATAATAGTAGTAATAATTAAAAGATTAGTTGGCTACAGGCCATTAGTTCCTGGGCCACGATGTCGATCCAGCGAGTGCGGGGGGCGCCTCTGGTGCGTCTCCAGCGGGCCTGGTGGGGGTCGAGGGCCAGGATGGCACCTGTCGTGTAGTCCGGGGGTAGGTGGGTGACATGTGACGTGGTTCGGTTGTGGCAAATAAATACCATTTATTCCTTTGCATTAAGCAACACGCCTAATCAGGGTATCTTCATCGTTTGCAGTTCAGTGCCACGGACAGCGCTGAGTAAGAGACTGTGCTTTGAGTTTAGTAGATGATTAGTGTGTGGCACTCAGTTTAAAACAATCATGCCCTGCAAAATTTGGGCTGATTTCTTCAGAGTATTCTAATTTTTTGAATTCCTGTTTTCGTGGGTTTTATGAGCTGGAAGCCCAAATTATGTACAAATAAACAAATAAATACTTGAAATTGTTTAAATTGTGGGCCGTGAATCTATAATCTATGAAAGTTTAGCTTTTTGAATGGAATTATGGAAATAAATAAACTTTTCCATGATATTCTAATTTTTTGGAAAGGGTCTGTATTTACAATTCAACTGTCGGGGAGACATGAAAGAATGTAACTCATTACATTTAATCAGTTTGCTTCAGTATTTCCATTTTACTCTACCCGTTTCTACTCAACGTCTCAGTGGCAAATATTTTACTTTTTACTCCATTACATTTGTCTGACAGCTTTAGTTACCAGCTATTTTTCAGATTACAATTTTTCATCACCTTCGTGTCCAGTGAAAACCCTGTATCTCCAGATGTGTTGATGTTGAATGCCTGTGATGAACTGACGGACAACATGGAGTGTCTCATCAGAGTCCTGTCCCTGGGAAGGGACAGTCACACGAGTGAAGGAGACGAACACATGAGGGAAGTTTTTCCCTCTGAATCGTGTCACATAATCACTTCCATTCATTTTCAGGCAGAAATGTGACGAAGAGTCGGTCGACAGACAGGAGGACGGACAGGAGGACAGACAGAGTGACAGACAGGGTGACAGACAGGAGGACAGACAGGGTGACAGACCGCTCTGCGTCTCTGGCTTATCCATTCACACAGGCGCCGGCTCGCCTCTGCTGTGGCTCTGATTCTACCTCCAGAGGCGGATCAGAGCCGTGGCAAAACTTTCCACCCCTCATCTGAAACTTTCACATGGACGACGATGCGGAGAGTCAGTGTAGATGGAGTGGTGTAGATGGAGTGGGGTAGATGGAGTGGTGTCGATATAGCAGTGTAGATGGAGCGGTGTGGATGGAGCAGTGTAGATGGAGCGGGGTAGATGGAGCGGTGTGGATGGAGCGGTGTAGATGGAGCAGTGTAGATGGAGCGGGGTAGATGGAGCGGTGTGGATGGAGTGGTGTAGATGGAGCAGTGTAGATGGAGCGGGGTAGATGGAGCGGTGTGGATGGAGCGGGGTAGATGGAGCGGTGTGGATGGAGTGGTGTAGATGGAGCAGTGTAGATGGAGCGGTGTGGATGGAGCGGTGTAGATGGAGCAGTGTGGATGGAGCGGGGTAGATGGAGCGGTGTGGATGGAGTGGTGTAGATGGAGCAGTGTAGATGGAGCGGGGTAGATGGAGCGGTGTGGATGGAGCGGGGTAGATGGAGCGGTGTGGATGGAGTGGTGTAGATGGAGCAGTGTAGATGGAGCGGTGTGGATGGAGCGGTGTAGATGGAGCAGTGTGGATGGAGCGGTGTAGATGGAGCAGTGTGGATGGAGCATTGTGGATGGAGCGGTGTAGATGGAGCGGGGTAGATGGAGCGGTGTCGTTATAGCAGTGCAGATGGAGCAGTGTTTATATAGCGGTGTGGATGGAGCGGGGTAGATGGAGCGGTGTGGATGGAGCGGTGTAGATGGAGCAGCGTGGATGGAGCATTGTGGATGGAGCGGTGTGGATGGAGCAGTGTGGATGGAGCATTGTAGATGCAGCGGTGTGGATGGAGCGGTGTAGATGGAGCGGTGTGGATGGAGAGTGGTGTAGATGGAGCGGTGTGGATATAGCAGTGTAGATGGAGCGGTGTGGATGGAGATTGGTATAGATGGAGGGGTGTGGATATAGCGGTGTGGATGGAGCTGGTGTGGATGGAGCAGGGTAGATGGAGCGGTGTGGATGGAGCTGGTGTTGATGGAGAGTGGTGTGGATGGAGCGGTGTGGATGGAGAGTGGTGTGGATATAGCAGTGTAGATGGAGCAGTGTAGATGGAGCGGTGTGGATGGAGAGTGGTGTAGATGGAGGGGTGTGGATATAGCGATGTAGATGGAGCAGGGTAGATGGAGCGGTGTGGATGGAGCGGTGTGGATGGAGCAGTGTAGATGGAGCGGTGTAGATGGAGCTGATGTGGATGGAGCGGTGTAGATGGAGCTGATGTGGATGGAGCGGTGTGGATGGAGCTGATGTGGATGGAGCGGTGTAGATGGAGCGGTGTAGATGGAGCGGTGTGGATAGAGCAGTGTAGATGGAGCGGTGTGGATGGAGAGTGGTGTGGATGGAGCGGTGTAGATGGAGCTACTGATTCTTCATCGTAGCTCAGCAGAACTGACTCACTGATAAAGTTACGTGAACAACAACATTTGTTATAACTACATCAGCTACTCAGGTGAAGCGAGGACAAACACATGAGAGCATTAAAGCTTCTTACACAACAACAACAACGAATCTGGTTTAACATTAACATCAACCCTCCAATCACAGCGTGGCGAGCTGAGAGGACGGCAGGAGGGCGCTGCAGGCTTGGTCTGCATTACTGAGTATGTCACAGGAAACAGTATGTCACCGCTTTCTTTGTGTGGACATGAATTATTAGTGGGTGTGCTTGTGTGTGTGTTGTTTCCAGTCGTGAGCAGACAGGAAGTCCCTCTTGCAGATAAACAACATAATTGGTTGAACAGGAAGCGACTGGTGGAGGTTTGTCGTGTGATCAGTGAGATTATTATTGGATGTAATTAAACCAAAGGAAACACACAAAGTGTGTTTTCAGGAGGTTGTTATGTCGACACACAGCTGTGAATGATTGAGTGACAGAGACAGCAGGCATCACAAACACGGTGCATGATGGAAAGTTAGTGTAAAGCTAATGATGTTTGTTGAAGTCAGGTCGTTGTGTGTGATTTGCTAATTAACGTTCACATATATATTTGTTAATAACAGCATAATAAACATGTTTATTGTGCAACATTAGTTTAACATTTTAGTAAGTGCATAATAGCAGATGTATTAACCTTCATAAGGTTTAGATCCAGTTACCTGCCACTACATGTGTAATAAAAGGTGTTTTAATCTCAGGTTTAACAATCTCATTAAAGTCAAGTTGAACTCAATGTGATTGTAATAACGATCAGGAGCTTCAAGTGTTACTTTGTATTTCAGCTGCAAGGCTGAAAAACATAAATCAGAAAGCGAATCAGATGAAAATGATTAGATTGTTTCTTTACATGTCATGTGAACTCAGATGTTTTATTACATTCAGATGTTGTTCATCAGGTCTTCATCGTACAATCAAACAGAATAAGGTTTCTAAAAACATGATTCTTAGCTCAGAAGAAAATGTGAAAGCATTACTGAGGAGAGGAAGACAGGAAGTGATGTCAGAGGTTCAAACATCCCTGAGTTGATTAATGGAAGATGAATTTTAAAGAGCTGTTCCTGAACGTTACACAAAGAAACAAACAGATGGAAGTGGTTTTATAAAAGACTTCAGAGATGAAAAGAGGGACGGAGTCACTGATCCTGATCATCAGAGCCGAACACGGTGTAACATACATCAACTGCAGTTGAACATACGTTGTATAACATTTAATAAGATGTCAACGTGACTGTGGTTGTAGTTGTGATGTGACTCCTTCACCCACTGCAGCTGGAGCGACTTTTAAAATCATGTTATTGTAGTTTAGTATTGGTTCTTGTTGACGGCCTTTGACTCAGAGACGCCGCTGTGACAGGTCATTCTTCACATGACGTTAGCTCACACGCTAACTAATATTAGCTTGTTACACTCATCTAAAAGTCAGAGTGTAGTCGGCTTAACAGAAATCAACAGGGAGTTATTTCACTGACTAACGTAGTAAAGTTAACGTCACGTACACACTAACTAACATAACTTAAGTTACAGGACAGACGTAGTAATCTGAATCAAACCACACTGTGAGTGTACCATGAAGATCTGCTGAACTCCAAGGACGTGCCGAGGAAAACACAACATCTACAAAGAAAACGTGGTCTTTCTGCTTTCTTTGTGCCTTTTTAGCTTAGCTTAGCTAGCTAGCATCTCTCCACCTGTTTACAATCCATATTTACAGCATATTCAAATAATAATTAATTAATTAACAAGTTAATGTTTTGAACTACATCGAGTCATATGAATTTTCAGTTAAAAGCTAAGATGGCAGCCTTCTGCTCTGCTAAGCTAGTTAGCTTTAGCGGAACCAGATTTAGATACGTCTTTATTTAAGCTAGTTAACAAACAGAAGTACAGATATGTTTAAACTCTGTTTCTTGAACAAACAGCTGGAGAAAAGCACATTGTGTTTTAGCTTCAGCTCAGGTTAACCTGGAGCCATCGCACGAGCTAGCTTTCACTTAGCCTTCCTGCTTTAGCTCGTCTTCTTTCTTCTCTGCTCTCGTGGAAATCACGTTTCTGTAGCGTGACAACATTTCACATCATGACACAGAACACAAGCCATCTGAACCTGAGAGCCTGAGTCTGGACCGGACACAGGCTGCGTTCAGGAGCGTAACGCAGGCTGCGTTCAAGAGGGTAACACAGGCTGCGTTCAAGAGCGTAACACAGGCTTCGTTCAAGAGCGTAAAAGGTTCTCTGTGAAACTCTTGTGTAGCGTCTAAGCAGGTCAATAGTTTATTTTTCACAGACTTCATTTCCAAACTAAGGTAAGCTACTGTCGCTCTCTGTTAGCGGAGCGGAGAGAGGCCCTGAGACGAGGCACTCGGGAACATGAATGAAGTCACATCAGACTGATGCAGAAAGAAAAACACCGTCCAGCAGCATTAAAGAATCTCTGACAGGCTTTGTAGGCAACAGATGGGGAAGGTCTCATTTTCACATTACGTTACAATCTGCTCACAATGAGCCAATAAAAAAGTGTTTGATTAATTGCATAGAGCCCCAGAGTGATGGCAGAGTGTAGGTCACCTGAGTTGTGTACGTCATTAGAAAACAATCAGCGCTGAGATTAAAACTGAAGTAAGACGTAAGACTGGAAATGGATCCACTCACTCCACCGTCTAATGCCGTTTTTCCATCGCATCGGCCGGCCTGGTTCTACTCGGTTTGACTTGGCGCAGCAGGGATTTGCATTTCCACTACAACTGGTCTACCTGTTGGAAGGTGTGTCTTACACCAATGACAGGCTTGTCCTACAAATATGTTTAATTTCCTATAACTCCTTCACAATAAAAGCCCCCCATTATTTAGTCATTTAAGTCAGTCACACCGCCGCACATCGCTCGGCGCCGGGTCCGGTCTAAATGAGGCCTCCAACAAGAGATGCACATGCTCAGTAGGGGTGATGCTACTTTGACTAAAGGTCCTGAGTGTTCAGACCTGAAGATTCAGACAGAAGACGAGGTGCATTGTAGAAAAGTTCAGTCCAGTCGGGTCCAGTCCAGTCCAGTGCAGTCCGGTCCGGTCTGGTCCAGTCCCTCAGACGTTGGGTCTGATCTCAGCGTAGTTTTTGATGACTCCAGAGAATCGGATGATGTGAATCTCAGGCTCTCTGGACTTGAAGTCCTGCCACAGGTACTCAGGTGACAACACCTTACTGGGTTTGTTGATCCACATGTACCTGAACACACAGGAAGTACAGTCATCAGAGCACAGCAAGGGTTAGCATCTGTTCAGGCGACTGCGTTTACCTGTTCAGGCGACTGCATTTACCTGTTCAGGTGACTCTCCTCCTGCCAGGCAGCCTCGATGTTCTCCTTGGCGTCAGCCTCGAAGTTTTTGCGGCAGGTTTTGGCGAGCAGGTGTACTTCCTGTACGAGGCCTCCAAACGCCCCCCCGCAGTAGTAGAAGTCGCCCTCACCTGGGGCCAGGTAGGCTCTGGACTCAGGCCTCCGCTCGTAGGGGAACCTGCTGCGGTCATCTTTGTAGTAACCTGCGCACACAGGTACAAAAGAACAAACCTTAATATGAGGTCAGATCACACACTTCACCTGGACAGCTAGAGCTGTGAGCACATTACAGTCAGCTGACAGTAAGTATCCCTCCGCCTCACAATATAGTCCCAGGAAACAGAAGTTCCTGGTTACCTGCTGACAGTCAGAGCAGTTTTTTACGATGGACGCCTTCTCACATTCAACCCTCAATAGAAATACGATCAGAAACGGATTTGTTGACTCATACGTTGAGGATCACTTCACACAGACCGCGTATTGGACTTCTTCTTGGGCTTGAAAGATATTATTTTCACAACTTTATGATATTTTATAGACCTAATGTATTTAGTTAATATTGGAAAATCAATATGTGGAAAGTCTTAATTAATAGACAGCTTCACAGATGAAGTATCTTTGTAACTAACTGAAGTTAGCATCACTCCAGTTCTGTGGGATTATTACAGAAAATAATCTGTGTTTCTGATCCGTCCAGGTTCTGTTCAGCAGATAATCTCCACAGATGAACTCCACTCTGTGATGTTTGAAGGTAAATTAAATGTGTAGCAGTAAAAAGCTAATGCTAGGCTACAAACAGACGACATCACGGTCACATGACTCAAACGCCTCCACCACTGAGCGTCTTACTGCACAATTACTATCCAGGTTTTCTATAAACTGATCAATGTACAAGTTGTAAAGTCAGAGTGAGAATAGTGTGTAACTAAAGTGAGCCTGTAAAGACGGACTAGTGAGGAGACGAGTCTCCGTGTTCGCTGTGAGGACGTTTAATGTCCCTGACAACCTCTGTAGTCTCACTTGTTAGCCGGTTTTAGTAGATCTCTTCAGCCTGTGTTCACAACAGACTTCAGGCAACAAAACATCGATCGAGACGAGGAAACAGGAAGTGCAAAAATGCAAAAACATATTTCAGGGTTTAGGACTCATCCTGCTGCTACCTGGCAGCTAAGCTAGCCGGAAACTTTACTGAAGACAGACGCAGGTGTTGTTCCTGTCGCAGCGTCAGCGTCCCAACAGACTTCTGCAGCAGCTCAAAGTGAGAAACAGACTGATATGACCAGATGAGGCTGCCGTCATGGTAAAAGATCAGCGGCCTGCAGTAAAGCAGAAACCTTCACAGTGAGGTAACAACAGAAAGACTTCCTCATGAGGACGGTCCTTTACTTGATTCATCTTCTGCCGACGATTCATGGAAAGATTCAACACAAGCTTGCATAAAGACGTCTGTGAGGACAGGCTGCAGAGACACTGGACTGACTTTACATCCAGCAGACACTTCCTGGAGCCGTTGCCTGATCTGATGAGGTCACTTTGGGATATAAATGTTGGCTCTATTTCAACCATCTGAACATCTGTGACAGTCGTATTGACACCAGCAGGTGGCAGCAGACACGCTGAGGGTAGTTAGAGGCAGACTGGATCAGGACGGTGGACTCTGCTGGAGGTCCAGCGTCACGTACTGACCTGGATGTATGACGGCAACCAGTCCGCCCAGCGACTCGCTGCCCCAGCGGCCGTGGAACTTGGAGTCCACGTCCAAACAGAAGATGTAGTCGGTGTGATGAAGGTCCTCCTCGATCAGCAGCTGGATGAGCTCCATCCGTCGAGCTGAGATCTCCTGCCAACGCTTCGAGCTGGGCACAGCCCGCACTGTCAGCTGGACCAGGAAGAGGAAGAGGAGGAGGAGGAGGAGGAAGAGAGGGAGGACAAGGAAGAGGAAGAGGAGGAAGACAGGGAGGACAAGGAAGAGGAGGAAGAAGAGGATGAGGAAGAGGCAGAAGGCGAGGAAAAGGAAGAAGAGGAAGAAGAGAAGGAAGAGGAGGAGGAGAGAGAAGAAGAGGAAGTGGAAGTGGAAGTGGAAGAGGAGGAGGAAGAAGAGGAGCAGGAGGAAGAGGAGATGAAGATGAAGAGAAGGAAGAGGAGGAGGAGCAGGAAGAGGAAGAAGACGAGCAGGAGGAGGAAGAGGAAGAAGAGGAGCAGGAAGAGGAGGAGGAGGAAGAAGAGGAGAAGGAGGAAGAAGAGGAGGGAGAGGTTATTAAACATCCAGAACAACAGCTGCTCTTATGACTAAAACATGGATGACAGTTCATTTCTCCAGAAGGAGGATGAATTTAAAAATGATGCTTTTACTTCATCTGATTTCACCTGAACTGACTTTGTTCAGTAACGACGATCACCTGTCTGATTTCACCTGAACTGACTTTGTTCCGTAACGACAATCACCTGTCTGATTTCACCTGAACTGACTTTGTTCAGTAACGACGATCACCTGTCTGATTTCACCTGAACTGACTTTGTTCAGTAACGACGATCACCTGTCTGATTTCACCTGAACTGACTTTGTTCAGTAACGACGATCACCTGTCTGATTTAACCTGAACTGACTTTGTTCAGTAACGACGATCACCTGTCTGCCGGCGGCCATCTTGACTTGGGGCACCTCCTTCATCCGGTCGGTGAACACGTACACATGCACGTTGAAACCAACGAAGAAGTGCTGCTCTGCTGTCTCCAGGAAGTTTTTCAGGAACATGATGTACCTGTCCAGAAGGTCAAAGGTCATACCATAAATGCTGCATTTAGGGTGGTATGGAAACCACAGCGTTGTGATGTCATACTTACTTTCCAACAGCGAACACGGTGACTGCCACGCTGATGTTCTGGTGTTTGTAGATGCTGTCGAGTAGAACCGGGTTAAAGGTTCCCTCCCAGACCACAGGAGCTAACCAGGGCGTCACTGACACCACGTCGCTACGACTATGACCAGAGATACAGAGTGACATCATCAAACACATGTCAACAACAACAAACAACAACAAACATCAGTGAGTGATACTCACCCGTGCTCGATGCTCGGTTGTTTGTACTGCAGACTGAAACACAAACAGTTTCCTCATCACAACACAAATAAACAAACAGTCTGTTAGCGCTGTTAGCTGTGTGATGATGGAGATGACGCCTATACTCACTGGTCAGGAGACACCAGGTGGAAGCTGTGACTCTCATGGACTTCAGCAAAGCTGCAGGACACACACACACACACACACACACACACACACACACACACACACACACACACACACACACACACACACACACACACACACACACACACACACACACACACACACACACATTTTGTGACACTTAATAATTAATTATTAAAACCATTGTTTTCTCCTGACAGTCTGGTCTGTATCATTTTCAAGGTTCTAATTCCAGGTTCTCCAGGACACCTGGGGGGTATTCCAGAAAGCGGGTTTTGTGAAAACTCTGAGTTTGTTAACCCTGAGATGAGAGAAACTCTGAGTTTTCAGTTCCAGAAAGAGAGGTAACTTAAACTCTGGGTCTGTTACTGAGGTAACTTACTCTGTGAACATAACCTGCTCACTGGCAGGTTTACCTGAAGAAACCCTGAGTCTGACGGAGCTGTCTGACAGCGGCTGTCCTTTCCTTCTCAGTCCGATCATGTTGAAGCAGAAATAATTCACAGTTTTACACCAGGAGGAGAATTTAGATTCATTTAGATGAGCTCTCACTCCCTGACGAGGACTGGACCGAACAGTAGACCGCTCCTCATCAGTCCGTCATTTATATTCTCCGGCCGCACAGCGAATATCAGTCCTCTCTTCTTCTCTCCTCTTCGTTTTTTGTTTTGTTTTGTTTTTTTAATCACTTCGCAGGTTAATCAATCACCTTCCAGCAGCCAGAAGGAGGAGGAGCCACCGTGAGACTGTTTTTATAGGTAGGCTAGCCTAAAATAAAATAAAATAAAATAAAACATTGAACAACATTCAACCACTTCCCCAAAGGCTAATATGAAAGAAACTGATGTTAAATTCCAAATGAAAAGACGACCGCATCTAAAACTCTGTCAGTGATTTTTATTACGGCCGCAGCCGTGTTACTTCTTTTTTTTTGTCCCCAGAAAATGTCTGCTTCCTGTTTTCTCCCCTGTTGCCATGGTGAATCACAGTATCGGAGCTCCATTGATGATGGCTTTTTACTAGTCGTCAGGCACGAGCTCAGCTCAGAGTTAACATACTCAGAGTCGACTTACCGAACTCAGATCAGCTGTTCTGGAACTGAAAACTCAGAGTTTCACTTCACAGGGTAAGTCAACTCAGAGTTCAGGGTTAGACTCAGAGTTTGTTGAACCTCCTTTCTGGAATACCCCCCAGGAAACAGTTTCAGTCATCAGTGATTGGCTGAATCTGTTTTTGGGGCCAGTTTCATTGATTGATGAGAAGAACGAGACAGTGAACCCAAAAATGAGAGAACTGCTCGTCTGATGGATCATCCACAAGTCTGTTGTTTGTGTGTGTTGTTGTTTACGTGTGTTGTTGTTTGTGTGTCTTCACCGTTGTGTCTCTGACATTAGTGAAGCTCTCGGTAGGGCTGAACGATTTATCGTTTTCTGATTGAAATTGCGATTTCAGACTACGCGATCATGTGATCGCCAAAGCTGCGGTTTTTGCAGCGCTCCTGACTGACCCAGGATCTGTTGTGTCAACTATTTTACACATACATGCCGTCTCCCTACCATCCTGCCAAGCTCACCAATCAGAGGGGGCATTCTACTCGTGGACAGGTCACACTAACCAATCAGTATTAACCTGCTCCTTAACATGTTCTGAAATGGCTTCAGCTGGACCAGAAGCAGAGTTAGGGGATTTAATCCCCAAGAAAAACAGCGCGTCGGTCATTTCGTCCGAGTATTTCGGGTTTGAGGCTGCAGACGTGCACCAGAAACAGGTACTGTGCAAAACCGCGCTAAAGTTGCAACATCCAGTGGAAACACAACCAATTTATACCGGCACTTGAAAAATCACCACAGCATTTGCATGACGAGTGCATGACGAAAAAGTCCGGTGAAAAGTCCGGTGAAAATGATACTCAGGCCCGCTGTAGCAAACAGACTACATTTACAGCATCTTCTGCCAGTGTAGCTCCGCATGATAAGAGCAGCCACACCGGGACACCGGGAATTGTTTATTTAAAGGAACTTGGGGCAGGATCAAGAAATAAGACTCAATAGTGACACGACAGCCGTTGCAGCCGTTAGGGTAACTGCAGCCATCAGCCGTGCACGTTTCTTGTTAATAAATACACTTGGAAGCAGTTTTTAACTTTAGTTTCCATGTTTGCATTAGAGTAATAGCATGTAATGTTTTAATGTTACTGTACATTGTGAATATTGAACTGAAGCTTGAAGGAAATCGTGAATCAAATCAAAATATCTGCCAGAAAAATCTCAATTACATCTTTTCCTAAAATCGTTTAGCCCTAGCTCTCGGTATATCCACTAAGATATCAGTGTCTACATTGTAGTTCTCCACAGCTGCCACCAGGTGTCACCAGGTGATCACACCTGAACCTGAACCTGAACCAGAACCAGAACCTGTGTGGCTGATGGACTGAGGACAGGATGTGTTTGAACAGTCAGTCAGAGTTCTTCTGTTTTCAGTTGTTCACAGATTCACTTTAACAGTTTGAGTGAAAAACGTCCCTGAATGTCAGAACATCTCAGCTGGTCCTTCATGACCTCCAGCTGCACGGACTCCACAAGTGAGTGTAAAACCTGCTGACTCATGTTATCCAGCATCCGTCACAGAGCTTCTCGTGTCGTCACAGAGCTTGGACACTGATTTTAGATGGTTGAATATGAAACTAAGCTTCCATCAGAGCTCAGGTGACTTCACTGAACAAACAGAAGTCACGTGTCATGTGACATGTGTGTTCCTGTAGAGGACTGTTTGTTCATTTGTTTGTGCAGGTGGAGACACATCAGGTCGTTCCTGTTCTGATCCGGGCAGCCTCAGACCAGACAATGATCCAAGAGTCAGAGCTGTCATCAGGAACTCACTGAGGAGTTCTGCATCACTGAAAACCCACAGCAGGAATGTGCTGGTGGCACCTCCTGTTGTCCTCCACCCTATAAACACACCGGAGGACAAACAGCCTCCACAGTCTGAAGACGGAACGAGGAAACTGTCCCAACACTGATGTGACTCGTAGAGATTTAACAATTGTTTCTGCTGAGAGGTTTTACATTGTGAGCAGGTGAACGGGTGAACAGGTGAACAGGTAGAAGCTGCTCTGTGTGAAGGTCAGTGAGCTGATAAACCTTTCAGTCAACACCCAGGGCAGAGACAGTGTTCGTGTTACTGACCTGAAGTCAGCTGTTATCTCCTCTCGCTCCACGGACATGAATCTGAAACACGCACGCACGCACGCACGCAGGCACGCACGCACGCAGGCACGCACGCACGCAGGCAGGCAGGCAGGCAGGCGCACACACACACACACACACACACACACACACACACACACACACACACACACACAGTTATACCATCTCTGTGTAATGACTACAGCTGTAGTTTTATCATTTATATCAGGGTTGTGTTTCCTCCTATATTCAACAGCAGCACTGCTACTATGCTTAATGATTAGGGTGTGTGTGTGTGTGTGTGTGTGGGTGTGTGTGTTACCTGTGGGACTGGTACATGTAGCAGTACAGAACTCTGTGGATTCAAATAGACACAGTCAATCAATCAGTGAGCATCAATCAGAGGAGGTGATCAGAGTGAAGACGAGTCGACACATTTCTTTAATTGTGAGTTTTTAAAAAATGGGATTAAACAGACGCAGCGAGACGAAACAAAGACGTAAAAGACGTAAACAGACAGAGAGGGAGGCTGATGGGGAGAAAAGGCGTGTTAGTGTCTCGTATCTGCAGAGAGTTTCTTATTTTCTCTCTTTGTTGCTGCTCGGGACGCTTTACCAACCCAACATGTGGCTATTTGACGTCCTGGGAATGAGACTCAACAATCAACTATCTTTGTGGTGCGTTCAGGAACAGCTGGGACAAATCCTACTGACTCTACCTTTAACTTTAATAGTCTTTGAATTATATTAATAGGACATAACAATTGTAGTAGTATTTGTAGTGGTATTTGTATCATTAGTAGTAGGCCCAGTATTTGTAGTAGTACTAGTAGTATTTGTAGTATTAGTAGTATCTGCAGTATTAGTACACAGACTCACCCCAGCAGCAGCACTGACAGCAGGATCACCGTCACAGTTTTACTGTTGAACATGAACATCTCAATCCTGATCCTTAATCCACAGTCTGTGTTGGTCCTGGTCCTGGTCCTGGTCCAGTCTGTGGTGGATCAGAGAGACTGTGAAACACACACGCGCTGTGGAGGAGAGCGGTGTGTGTTTCGGGATGCAGAGCGAGCAGCAGGATGTACAGAGAGAGAGAAAGAGGGTGTGGTTTAACTAACGCTGGTCCGGTCCAGTACGGTGTCCTGCAGGGTCGCCTCACCTGAGCTCAACCTGCTGACTCATCACCTGTTCTGTTCCTGTCATCAACACTGTTCATATGAAACAGCTGCTGACCAGATCGATCTGTACATCAGTAACTGTGTGACGTCAGAGGCCGAAACAACGAATACACAATCAATCCTTGATCAAACATCCTCAGTGTGAGATGATCAATACACGTCAACACCAGCTGTCAGTTCACTGTTCCCTCCGCAGCCCTCTGTACCAGACTCCATAGAGAAAACAGAGGATTAAAGGATCGGGGTGAGCACAGTCTCCAGCTGATTTAAAACCTGCTGCTTCATTAAAAACCTCCAGCTCACCTCCACCTGATGATACGGTCCAGCTGTGTGACGTCACACTGCCAAACACCCATCAATAACTGATAATCGATCCTCTAGACGACTTGTTACGTGCTGACTGGAGTTATTTCCGCGTTACGCGCGAGCCCCGATCCGACCCCGCCTGCCAGTCAACTCCCCGAATACCGCGAGGCAACCGGAAATAGGCCGGACCCATTACCGAAGGAGAGACACTAAGACAGACAGACAGACAGACAGACAGATCAAACATCAGAGACTAACCGGGTTCACGTGCGACTCCCTCCCAGCGCGCGCTCACTCGGCTCTCTCAAACAGGAAGTGTTTCAGGAGGCTCTCGTGCAGCTTTTACCGTTAAATCCACAAACCACCACAATATCCTGTCTGTGTGTGTGTGTGTGTGTGTGTGTGTGTCGGTGTACTCACTTCCTGGGCCTCTCTGACTCCGCCCCCTGCCCCTCACCTCCACAGGTACAGCTGCTCAGGTTCCTCAGTAATAGATTACAATCAGAGTCAAACACTCAACATGGAGGAAGAGTCAGCATGAAGAGGGTGAAGAACTCTCAGCTGATGTGATGTGATGTCACTTCCTGCTCTGTCTGAAACCAACCCGTCCATCACTGACAAACAGACTCCATGTTTCTCCTCAAAGACAGAAAGAAGTTCATGTAGAACATTTGCTGAATTTACAAGAAGGAACAAATAAGTCAGAATCAGTCAGAGACAGAGTTTCACACAGTTTATAAAGTGTCTCCAACACAACAACTCACTAAACTGACACATTTGTTAAGGGAGTCTGGGGACAAAGAAGTAGCCTATACTGGTTACTGGTTAGTGTACTATTGTTTTTACAACACCAGGAGGAATAATCAGGTGATGAATAAACTCAAAACTAAAAAGCTAATTTAAAAGGTAAAATGATAATCTTCTGAAAATGTATTCTGAGGTGAGTCAACGAACAAAGTAACATTTAAACAACCAGAACCAGTTTAGATCATTTTGTGTGCAGCAGCAGAACTTTGTCCCTGTTACTGACAGAAGGCCGGAGCTTATGGGCTGCTGGTTGAACACGGGTCAGTGCCTCTGCCTCTGAGCACAGCTTTAACAGACCTCCTCAGAAGGAGCTGAAGGAATGTGACGTTCAGATAAATAATATGGTTCAACATCACATTGTGCTCTCTGACATGTGAAAACAGCTCCACAGCTTTTGTTTCTCTGCTGAGGAATCACATGAACATCAGAGCTGAACCCAGCTGAGCTGTACAGGCTGAACTCGTCTCCGTCTCTGGGCTGAGTGACGGTCATGGTTTGGTTAAACTCAGCAGATTAATGTGTTCAGAGGAACCTCACTGTGAACAACTGGAAACAAGCCAAAGCAGATTTTAGCTGTTCTATCAAGTATCTCATGTCCTGCCGGTTCCTGTGAACGCTGGTGTGGACAGAACAGATCAGAACTTCATTAACAACCTTCTACTTTCACTTTTTACAAGGAAACAACTTGTTTTGATTTAATGCTGAATTCACAAGAAGAGAATCTGTTTCTCAGACTTTGATTTGGTGATGAAGCTGATTATCATCACTAATAATCAGTGTTTTTATTGATCTGCTGACATCATCAGCGGCAGTTCCCTTGACGACCAGAAAGTGAAAACGAGGCTGATGTCATCTGTGTGGAGCACAGGAAACAGATGAAAAGCTGCTTTCAGAATAAAAGTATAACATAGTTGACAGACATTGTATATGTGATCTGTGATCACAAACAACACACACACACACACACACACACGCACACACATACACACACACACACACACACACAGAGTGATCTCTGCTGTTCTGTTGGTGAAGAGAAGAACTGTGGGCTTTTATTTTGTAGAGCTGTGTGTAACTTCATGTGGGGAAGCTGCTTTGGAAAATGAAAGTGAAGGGACTTCACACACACACACACGCACACACACGCACACACACGCAGAATGAATTCTGTCAGAATTCATTTTAAAGGCTCGTTCTGCAGTTTTGACTCTCCAGGTCTGAACATGAAACAAAATGAATGTGTCCCCACAGTCAGTCATAATCGTGAAATAATAAATATTTATCAAAATGTTTCTGTTCCTCAATAAATGATCCTCCTGATTAAACTGACCTGAGATCAGCTGAAAATCACTGAGTGATCCAAATATAAGAAACACTCTTTAAACACATCCTGACACAAACTACACTAATATCAAAGTACTTTTACCACAACTCTGAGGTACTTTTACCTCCATGATATACTTTTACTGTGGAGTTCAGTGTGGAAAGTGAGAGTGGAAACACTGCGGGACTTTTCTCTCATCTGTTTTCTGTTTCCTGTCTGAATAAAAAGAGGTGAACACAGATCAGCAGCATGTTGGAGACACTGACCCACAGCAGAGCAGCATCATCATCATCATCTGATCATCATCATCATCATCATCATCATGTTCAGCTGGACCAGCCTGCTCTTCGTCCTCTGCAGCAGCCTGACTCCTGTCCTCTGCTGTGATTGGCTCACACAGTACGCTCACCTGAGCGGGAAATCTCTGAAACACATCCGCCTCATGGTGAGTCCACACACACTCACACCAGGTCCTGGAGGAGACTCCGGGAGTCCTGGAGGAAACTCCAGGAGTCCTTGAAGGTGTTTAAGGGGTAGTTGAAGAGGTTCAGAGGGTTTTGAAAGAGTTCCTTGAATATGTGCTAAGAGTCTCTGTGAGGTCCTTGAGGAGCTCCAAATGTTTCTCCAGGAGGTGACAGACTAAATGTTTACATGTGTCAGTGATTAATAACTATATTCACATAAATATAAAATAAACTGTAAATGTTGACATATGGACAGATATCAAAGTAAACATGTTTGTTTGTGTATAACAGGAATTAGACGTGTATTTATTTAGATAAATGAATGTATATGTGAGAACAGCTGATGTTCATAAAGTGAGACAAGCAGATAAAAGAAAGTTTCAGATTAAAAGTCAGTGAAACAGGACGAATGATTGAAGACAATAACACACTGCTGCTCATGTGACTGTTAAAAACTGTGAAGTGGCCCTTTAAAGCTGCTGCTGGCTCGCTAGTGACATCTGGTGGAGTTTTAACAAAGTACAACAGCAGCAAACATCTGTCTCTTCTGAGACAACGAGGACTGATTAGAAAATGATCAGATCACAGAGAAAATGTCAATATAAGATAAACTCTATATGTTTAGATGTATCAGTGCATATTAAATATATTTACATCAATATAAAATATACTCTATATGTATACATGTATAGACAAATTCATTCAGGAAACATTTGTACATACAGAATTGGCATTATTCAGTATTTCGGTATTGATAAGAACCTTCAGTAAACGTCTTTCTTTATTCAGTTCCTCCTTCATTTAGACCAGTGGAACCACTTCAGTTTCCAGCAGTTTGTGGTAAAATGAAATGTTGTCTGTTGTTGTTTCAGGGTGGTCAGCTGACTGATCAGGAGAGCCCAGTTCCCTTTCCAGACAAACTCTACAGACGGATACAGAGGGATAAGGTAATCAATCAGTCAATCAATCAATCAATCAATCAATCAATCAATCAATTAATTAATCAATCAATCAATCAATCAATCAATCAATCAATCAATCAGTCAGTCAGTCAGTCTGACACTTCAGCACTTTCACTTCAGCTGTATTCAGTGTTTGGTTGTCTCCAGCTTCACTTGAACTCCTTTCAGTGACGTGTTTGAGCTGCAGACTGCCAGCAGTGAGCTCACTGACTTTCCCTTCAGACCATTTCTGTTGTTCTGGTCCTTTATTATTCTTCACATGTTCACACCGACACACTTCAGGACACATTTACATGCAGACACATCAACTGATGACATCAGCTCTATCAGCCAATCAGAAAGCTAGAATTCACTCTTGTCTCCCCCTCTCTCTCCAGGTGGAGTCTCAGTTGGTTTTCATCAGAGACAGTCTGGAGCTGATTTCTGATCTCTATCACCATGACAACCTGTCCTCCGCTACCTGGGATACCGTCGAGACAGAACACTTCCTGACGGTCATCGACCGCCAGAAAGACGGACTCAACACCTGTGTGAGTAAACAGACAGACGGACGCTTCAACTCCTTTCAGGACTTCACGAGTCATTTAACTTCAAGAAACACTTTTGTACTCATCTTCTCTCTGCTCACACTTCAACTGTATTCATCTTCTCTCTGCTCACACTTCATGTGTACTGATCTTCTCTATGCTCACACTTCAACTGTATTCATCTTCTCTCTCTCTGCTCACACTTCAACTGTATTCATCTTCTCTCTGCTCACACTTCATGTGTACTGATCTTCTCTATGCTCACACTTCAACTGTATTCATCTTCTCTCTCTCTGCTCACACTTCAACTGTATTCATCTTCTCTCTGCTCACTCTTTATGTGTATTCATCTTCTCTCTGCTCACATTTCAACTGTACTCATCTTCTCTCTGCTCACACTCCATCTGTATTCATCTTTTTTCTGCTCGCACTTCAACTGTATTCATCTTCTTTCAGTACCAACACGTCAGCTGAAACTCTTTCATTGAGTGAAAACAACTGAAGCGTCAGACTCACTGAAACTATATTTAGACTTTGACTGTCACTTCTACTCCTTTGACCACTTCAGCTCATGTGTTTCAGTCAACAGTTCAACTGTTTTCTCAGACTTGTCACATCAACTCCTTTCAGGACTTCAACTGACACTTCAGCTCTTTTCATGAATAACGTTTCAGCTCCTTTTAGCACTGACACTTAAACTGATAGCTGAAGTCCTTCGTGCTAACACTTGAAGTGATGTGCAGCATCTTATACTTCCACCAACACGTCACCTGACTTCATCACTTCGACTGACACGTCAACTCCTTTCACTGCTCACACTTCAGCTCCTCTCAGTTTGACTTCATCAAACACTGAAACTCAGCATCTGTCTGTGTTTCTGCTTTAGCTGCCACTTCAGCTCCTCTCAGTGTTTCTGCTTCAGCTGCCCCTTCAGCTCCTCTCGGTGTTTCTGCTTCAGCTGCAACTTCAGCTGCTCTGTGTTTCTGCTTCAGCTGCCACTTCAGCTCCTCTCAGTGTTTCCGCTTCGTTTCCTTTAATGTGTTGAAGCGAGCACAGAGAAACAATCTACCCTGTGTTTCTGTTTGCAGGTGTCGACTAACAGCTCAGCAGACAGCAGACTGAGGAAGTACTACAGGAGGCTGGAGACATGTACTGTGTACCGCACTGTAAGTACAAGTACTGCTGTAGTACTCGCTGTAACACTGTGTGTACTGGCTGAAAGTAGTAGTACTGACTGTAGTTGTGTGTGTACAGGGTGGTAGTGCTGCGTCCTGGGAGCTGATCCGGAAGGAAACTAAACTGCACCTGGACCGGTTGTACCTGCTGGTGGCGTCCATCAGGAAGCGCTCTGCAGCGACTCAGTAGCAGCTCTGACACGTCTCATCCATGAGTCTGATTCTGTTTCTCTGTGAGAGACAAACTCTGCTCCATGAGACACTTATTGATCTGTGATCATGTTTCTACTGATGATCTCGTCCTATTTATTTATTTAGTAATTTTGTAATTGATGATCTCATCCTATTTATTTATTGATTGTCATGTTTTTATTGATAATCTCATCGTATTTATTTATTTATTTATTTATTTATTTATTTATTGAACAGTTTGTGTTTATTGATGTGTAGTCTGGTTTTACTTGAACATGAAGCTGGAAATCAGAAAGTTTGTTGTTAACGATGTTATAATGAACCGATGCTAACTTGTTTTTTTACTGCTGATTATATAAATACATGAAGCTGATAATAATGTTTGTGTACTTTCACTGATTTACTTAAGTATTTTTATGAAAACTTATCAAATGAAGACCATTAAAATGACTTCAGAGACTCAAAATATATCCGTGCTATGCTATGCTGTGTGCTATCTAGGCCCAGTTCAGTGTTAACAGTCTTTGAAGAAAAGGTGCGGATGGTTCCTTAGCTGATGAGCCAAGCAGGAGAAGGTTGTGATCTCAATGTTGAACATTACTGATGAAAGACAGCGGTTGGAGGAAACTGGTCGCTCCTTTGCAGGGATAGCTGCTCGGTGCTAACTTGCTTTGTGTTCCCTGGATTGTGGAGTTAGCTGGTGAGCTTTGTGTTGCAGCTGCTGGCATTAACTGAGATGGAATATTAGCAGGACCTCGTGTCACTGCAGTGAGGAGAAGTTCTTTGGGCTGCTGGAAATGTAGCTGGCAGCTCTCAGGAGAAGAGCTGGGGGTCCAGAAGAATCCAGGAGGTGGAGAAGAGAGAGAACAAAGGAAGGAGCTGGAGTTTTGACTGTCTGCTCAGTGGGGGGTCTATCACCCTGACGAATAGTAGCTCAAAGCTGCGTCTCTTGGCAGTCTTTTTGCTGCGTTCCAGTTACATGGGAGACCACTCGCCCGAGTCGCTCTTACGCGAGAACGTGACGTCATTTCCTGGCTTGTCGCACTTTTAGCGTTCCCGTTTGTCATTGCTACATGACAAGTCGGAAGAACATGGACGCCATCAGGGCAGTAGCAAGCTAGTCATTGTTTTGTTATTGTTAGCTACATTAGCCTATTTAGCAAACCAGCTCGAAAACACTTTACATTGTATTGCAGGCACAGCAAGACCGTGCAATGCATAAATTGGTGACCGGATTAAAGCAGCAATGTAATCAAGTGTGTAAGAGCATTTAAAATCGACCAACGTGGTACAAATACAAAGAAAATACATCAATTATGGGCGCAGCCATCTTTGTTTGTCAAGTCATTTGTCTATCTTCGCTGAACTCGGTGTACTCTCATGAGGACCGAGTTGGACAGTGGATATTCCGACCAAAAGGGGGCGTGCCTCGGTGAAATGCCGCGAGACAGCTGCGAGATTTCCCACTTTTCAACTCGGGCGAGTGGTCTCCCATGTAACTGGAATGCGGCATTTGCACCAAGGTGTGAAGACTGGGGATTTCTTGGGAACTGAGTTCAGTTCAGAGTTCATTTTGAAATCCACAATGAACAACTTCATCTGTGGGTCCCAACAACAGCATCCTTATCTGTATAATGAAACACAACTGAAGGAAGGAATATCAACAGAAAATACAGAAATAAAAAAGTTTGTGGAACAAACAAGGGAAAAAATACAAACAGACATTATTAACGTCACATACACAATTTCCCCCATGTGCGTGGATCAATAAAGTATTTCTGATGATTCTCATTCTGATAAATGATCAGAATCATCAGAATCAGAATCAGAATACTTTATTAATCCCCGGGGGGAAATTGTTTTTGTTCCAGATGCTCCGTGCAAAGTAGAGATAGAAATGTAGCATGAATGGAAACAAGAGATAAAGATAAAGATATAAATACAAAATAAAGTAGACAACAAAATAAAATAATAAAGTAGACAATGTCAAGTGTACAATGACCACTCCAAGTATGTACATATATACAGTGCAATAAAAATATGGCATATGGGAAATATACATAGATAAACATATATAAATATATAAATATATAAATATATATAGCCATTTGAGTCCGATCATCAGAGGGAGGAGTTGTAAAGTTTAATGGCCACAGGTAGGAATGACTTCCTGTGGCGCTCAGTGTTGCATTTGGGAGCAATTAGTCTCTCGCTGAAGGTGCTCCTCTGTTTGACCAGAGCGTTGTGGAGAGGGTGAAAGTCATACTGCAGTATCGCCCGCAACTTCGACAGCGTCCTCCTGTCAGACACTGTTGTCAAAGTGTCCAGCTCCACCCCCACAACGTCACTGGCCTTCCTGATCAGCTTGTTGAGTCTGTTGGCGTCTGCTACTCTCAGTCTGCTGCCCCAGCACACAACAGCAACAGAAAAGCACTGGCCACCACAGACTCATAAAACATCCTCAGCATAGACATCAGTAGTCCAGTCCAGTTTATTGTCAATGAACACCCCCAGATATTTGTAGTGTTCAACGATGTCCACGTTATGCCCCAGGATGGAAACTGGGGTCACTGGTGTCCTGGTTCTCCTCAGATCCACCACCAGCTCTTTGGTCTTTGTTGTGTTAAGCTGGATAAATCAATAAATATAATGCAAATTAAATGTGAAAGTGAATTAATACATAATTAATACATACACAGGGTACTAAGTACTATATACAATAAAATGCTGACAGAAATCAGCTCAAAGAGCCAGAAATCAGCTACAAACAGGGAAATATTTTTCA
Source organism: Pagrus pagrus (assembly GCF_965226575.1). Lineage (NCBI taxonomy): Eukaryota > Metazoa > Chordata > Actinopteri > Spariformes > Sparidae > Pagrus > Pagrus pagrus. The sequence goes on along the minus strand of NC_140197.1, from coordinate 31,691,258 downwards.
TATGTGCGTACAGGTAGGCCTATAAGTATCTAATAACATGTCCATGGCTGAGGTACAACCAGTAGATATTTATTAATATTGTTTCACGTTAGCACTGAATCATGTGATGTTGAAACATGTTCATAGATATTTTAACAATGTGACTCTTGATTATTTAACAGTGGAAAATGTGCTGACGCAGCTGATTAACTGTTTCATCATTTGTACTGAAAGTGGAAACTGAATGAGGAGGACTTTCCTTCTCTACATTTCTCTACAAACAGCAGCTGACAGTCATTCAGACTCAAGTTGTAGAAGGAGTTATGTGGTTTCCTTCCTGTGTCACAGATCCTCGACTCGCTCGTCCTTCTTTCTGTTCTGTCTAAATGAGTCTCCACTTCCTGCCTCGGTCCGTCTCAAACTCAGTGCCGTCTTTCTTTTCTCCCCTCTCTGACTCTTCTCTGTAAATGTAAACTGAAGATTTCGGGGGTTAAACCGCATCCTGAATGAGTCTGAATGTGTGACGACAGTTTACTTTGATTCATACAGAAACATAAAGATATGCAAAGTGGAATCGAACACACAAGATTTCTCGGCTCCTTACGATGAAATAATGGGGAAAAGTTCATGAGACAGCATCTGAATCTGAATCAGCACTATCTGTCCGTCCACTGTTTCCAACCGCTGCTGTTCACCCTGTATGAAGTGGACCTGGTGTCAGCACCTCATCAAGGAAGAAATTTAAAAATATATAAGAATATATGATAAGATATAAGAATGTCAGATTCTTTTATTTATCTTTTGTTTTCTGGGACCTGAAAACAAAAAACTTAAATAAAAGTAAAGTTGAGGAAAACAATCATGAATTGCAGCTTCTGAACAATAATTTTCTTCTTTCTCTGACCCTTCAGTTGATCTCTTGGCCCGTTTAAAGGTCCAAGTTTTAGGTGCTTTTATCCCTTAAAATCCACCTTAAACTAAGCAGATTACTGATAAAGTCTCCCTGAATTAAAACATTAAAATCACTTAATGAAACTGTGAGGTTAACCTCTAAACGTTTCCCTTAAGGCACCAGTGTTGTTAAATTACAAGCAGTTTTCACTCTTGATAACTTTGTAACGTTTCCCTGCAGGAAACTATATTACAGTCTTTACGTTTCCATTCATTTGTCCCTAATCCTAAAATTAACAATCGGAACACTTTTTAATTGTAAAGTGTATTGAGAACATGCTGTATGGTGATCATGCTCTTTAAATAAAATTGATTCATTGAAATTAGGCGTCCACTTACTTTTGGCTATATCGTGTATTTTAGCAATGATGAGGTCTGAGGGAAATTAACTAAAACTGAACTCTATCTGGCCAAAACTATGTGGACACGGTTTGTCCCTAACTCCATATAAATGAATATAGCAGCTGGGTTCAGGTGTCTAGATACTTTTGGACATGTTTATTTTCCTCCTGAAATAATCCAGATTATTTCTTGTGTTGGTTTGTTCCTGTTGTTTGTTTGTTCTTGTGTCACTGTGTGGTTTTGTGTTAACTTCACAGTCATTGTAAGACGCCTCGTGGGGAGGGGGGGGGGGGGGGGAAGCGTGTGAAGGGGAAATTTCCACATTTTTTGCTTTGATTTTGCTTTGAAGACATCAGAGTTTCAGTTTCTGGAGTTTCATTTAAAAGCCGACGTGACAGAGACAATCACCAGAACCACAAGAACCAGCTGCCACAGGGACCAGAACCAGAACCAGAGGGGCCAGAACCTTCAGCATCTCCAGGACTTTCAAGACTTCCAGGACCTCACTGCGGCTCATCAGGTGAGTTTTATTTCATCTGTTCATGTTTTTGATCCTGAAGATTTAAGTTTATAGAAATTATTATATCGAGGAAACAAACAGGAAATATTTACATATATATATATTATATATATATTTATAAATATATATATATATATATTTATAAATAAGTATTTATTCTTCAGTTTTGTTCTGAATCAGAAAAAAAAGGGAGTTTGTTTTTATTTTTCTTCATTTTTAAATTTATCAAAAAAATTTAAATTTTTAATTTATTTCGGAGCTGGAAAGTAACTAAGTAGCCCACAGTAACTCAAGTATTTTACTTGACTACAGATTTGAGGTACAGTACTTTTTTACTCCATTACATTTACTCCATTACATTTACTTGACAGCTTCAGTTACTGGTTGTACTAACTCAACAGTTAGTACAAGTGCAGCTGTAACGACCAGTCCATTCATTGATTACTGATCAACTCTGTTTCCTGTAAAAACAATCAATACTTTTACTGACAATACTTCAACTACATTTTCCTGATGATACTTTGACTGAAGAAACATCTTCAGTGAAGGACTTTAACTTGTAACAGAGTATTTTTGTGATATTAGTAGTTTTAGTAAAGGATGTGAGTACCACCAACTAAATACTTGTATTATATTATTTTACATTGTGCTGTCGTCTATAAACTTATCTAGTAACTAAAGCTGTCAGATAAATGTAGTGAAGTAAAAATATTTTCTACTATAAAATACAAGTACCTCAAAACTGCACTGAAGTACAGTCCTCAAGTTAAAGTACATTTAATAACTACATTTTCCTGATGATACTTTGACTGAAGAAACATTTTCAGTGCAGGACTTTAACTTGTATTTTTGTGATATTAGTACTTTTACTGAAGTACAGAGTTTGAATACCTCCAGCCAGAGGTTGTACAAATACTCAATTACAAGTAAAAATTAATGAAATAAAAATTATACTTCAATTACAGAACAGGCAATAAAATGTAGTAAGTATCAAAAGTAAAAGTACTTGATGGACCCTATGAGTGAATATTTTCATTTAATTGTATGTTTATCATGATTACAAAATGTTTGGTAGTTTAAGTCTCCAAAACTGAATATATTTAATGCTTAAACTACATTTTACTGATTCTACTCAAATTCAGGACTTTTACTTGAGTATTTTTAAAGTGTGGTATCAGTACTTTTACTGTAGTAAAGTATCCGAGTACTTCCTCCATTTCTCTTGTTTCTGTCGTAACTCGTCAAACAGCTTCTTTCTGATCACGTTAACGTTTTCTGAGAACTGATGACACCAGTTCACCGGCTGCTTTTAAACTTCATGTTCATCAACATGTTCACGCACAATCAAATGTCATAAATAAATAAATTAATAAATAAACACGTTACATTTGAAGCTTGATGACGACAGCTCACAGTTACCGCTAACATGTTTCTTTCCTACGCGTCGAGTTTCCTCGTCCACCGCGGTCAGGAACGTCGAGTGTTGCAGCTCCGGTGGAAACTTTCGTCACATCGAGGCGACGAACAGAAAATCTGACGAACAACAGAAACAAGTTTTGTTTCAGCTCACAGAGAAAAGTTTGGAATCACTGATCTGTTTCACTCTCACTCGTTTTCATTGGACGTGATGTCACGTTAACTTTCGCGTAAAGTCTCACTTTTTTGTGTTTCACAGCTCTGAAATGAAACTTAAGTCTGAATGTTTCCATCTGAGACACTTTGAGTTAATATGACAAACAGAACGTCACATGACGCCGTGTGCTGCAGGTCAGACGTCGTCTCTGACTGAGCCGGCCAACAGAAACACGGTTCTGACTCGGTTTATCAAACTCATGTTCATCAGGGTTTATTCTCTTATTTGTTTTAGTTTTGACGTATAAAAACTTGAGAAAATGATTCTTTTTAATTAAAAACTGTGAAATCATTTTTGTCTGCAGGACAAACGAGGTGGAGATGATGAGTCACTGCGTTCACTGTGACACTCATTCTCACTTTTCCTCCGCTCAGTGAACACATCACTGTTATGGTGTGTTCAGGGTTCATTTCTCCTCCACATCAGAATAAAACTACAACAGGCCTGTTAAACGGTGATATCATCACATTATGACTCTCGGTGGTTTTTGTGGTTTTTTAAGTAATCATCGAGGATTCATCCAGAAACATCAGTTAAGTTTGAAGATTCACTGATCGTACTTGAACTAACATTAAAAAAATTTAACTATATTAAACAGGAGAAAGATTAATTAATAATAATAATAATAATAATTCATATAAAATACTTCCTCGATCAGCTTTTTAAACACATTTGAACAAACACTTATGGAGTCTGTAGCGCCATTATAATTACAATAAATTATTATATTGCAGATACACCACACAATGGCACTAGTATACACACTGCATATGTACACATAATATATAGGCATTGTTTAAATCTGCTGCAGCCACCAACAACAATAATAATAATAATAATAAATCAATACATCTGAGATAATATCAAAAAGTTTCTCACAAACGGATCATATTCAGGTTATTCAAACATTTGAAGATAAATTGATTCAATTCACTGATTTCAAAATATTTGTCATAATTAAGAGTTCATCAGTGTTTCTTTGAAATCAGATGTCAGTTTTTATTTAAACATAAAAACTTCATGTCTGTTTCTGTCAGAAGAGATAAACGGTTTCATTCTCCTCCGAGAGGATTGTGTACCTGAATGAACCTGCAGTGACTCACCTGTCCTGGTCCAGGTCTCTGCTGCTGTAGTCTGGATCAGACTCTCTGTGGTTTGATGACTCACACAGGTACACGGCCTCTGATTGGCTGATTGGTCCTGACAGCTAGCCAATCTGCTGTTCTCTGTTCCAGGTTACCTGAACTCCCCTACGGTGCACACAGCACACCTGAAGCATCTCAGTCCAGCTCTGACCAGGACCAAAACCAGGAAAAAGACCACCTGAAGAACTTCATCTTAAACTGAAGTCTGTTTCAGAAGACCAGAAGAACCTGGACCAGATCCATCAAGACCAGCCAAAGATCACCTGAAACAAAAACCATCAGAACCAGAAGCATGACATTGTCTTCAGTCCTCCTAGTCCTCATGCAGATCTGCAGCCTCCAGCTGATGCTGGTTGCCATGCCGACCTGTCCATTGGAGGGGGACCTGGTCCAGCGGGCCCACCATCTGCTCAGAGACCTGGTACGACCTTTGACTTTGAAACAGAACGCTGACTAATGTCAACCGACACTTTAACTGCTAACAGCGTTCACGTATAACTGACACTTTAACTGCTAACGGCGTTCATATATAACTGACACTTTAACTGCTAACAGCGTTCACGTATAACTGACACTTTAACTGCTAACAGCGTTCATATATAACCCGTCCTGTCTGTAGAGATGAACTTTCATTTTAACGCTTCATCTTCATGAAACATTTTAACAGAAAAGTCGACTTCTGTGCTGTTCCATTTCAGAACCGCACGTTCACTTTATCTGTCAGTCTTTGTGTAGCTTAGCATTAGCTTATATTAGTGTCATCAGTATCTTTCCACATGCAGCTCAGCATTAGCTTCTAGTTGTGTTGTCGATAAAGCGTGGACTGTTTCCTGTCTGTCCTGTAGGGGGAGTCATTTCCTGTCCACTGCCGGCCGTACAACGCCAACATCTCCTTCCCAAGCTCCGCCCTCCCTGCTGCCACAGCCAATCACCCTGAGGTAATCTTCTGACCTCAGCTGATCTCTCAGCCAATCATTGACCTGCTTTTCTGCTCAAACTTTGGTGCACTGGTAAAAAGACTCACCTCTGATTGGTTCTTTGCAGTGCCGCCGGGTATTATGGGTAGTGTATGAGTCACTGCAGGAGGCGGGGCCAATGTTCGACGATGAGGAGTTACCTGCTGGAGTCACCTGGGACAGAAAGATGGTCCGTGATTTCAGAATAGTACAGGACCGACTGGGGGAGGACGGCAGCTGTGTGAGTACCTGAACACCTGTCTGTCTGTCCGTCTGAATGTCTGTCTGTCTGTCTGTCTATCACTCTGAATACCTGTCTGTCTGTCTGTCTGAACACCTGTCTGTCTGTCTATCAGTCTGAATACCTGTCTGTCTGTCTGTCTGTCTGTCTGTCTCTACACCTGTCTGTCTGAACACCAGTCTGTCTGTCTGACAGTCTGAATACCTGTCTGTCTGTCTGTCTCTACACCTGTCTCTCTCTCTCTCTCTCTGACCTGTCTCTCTCTCCAGTTGTCAGGTGTTGACTCTTCAGGTGTGTTATCTCCGTACTTCAGTAACGTGACGGCCGTCCTCCAGCAGCAGGTAAACTCAGACACTCTGTCTGTCTGTCTCTACAGCTGTCTGTCTGTCTGTCAGATGTGAATAACGTTTTAAACATTTGAACTGAGCTAACATGATGAACAGATGAAGAAACAACAGTGTTGACGTCAAACACGTCTCTGTTCTGTGTTCTGCTGAAATTAGCATGCTAACCAGCTAGCTGCTACCAGCACTGTGTAGCTCAGAGGTGACAGTCTGATCGTCTTGTACTTATTTAGCCGACAAAATTAACTCAAGTCAAGAAAGGAATTATTAGACACCTGTTTTCTTTACTAAACAGAAAAATCCACTGTCTGAATTCAAGTTTGTCTCTTTGACTGAACTGAGACGAGCTTCATCTCATCGTAAATAAATCTTCAGTTTGCAGAGTAAGATGTAATAATATTCCAGCTCCAAGAGCTAGCATGCTAACAGCAGCTAATCACTAAAGAGTAGCAGCAGGTAATGGTTATACTGCCCCCTATAGGTTTGGAGCTATCACTATTAAAATGTGAATTTATTCGTCAACATGAATTAAATATTCAAATGTTTCCTCAAATCAATCATTAAAAATGACGCTCTGGTCACTACTTGACACACTTCCTGTCTGTGTGTCACTCAGGACGGCGCCGTCTGCGGACTGATGGCTCTGAGGAGAGATCTGCTCCAGGTCCTAAAGTCCGCCCTGCATCAACACCGCACCTGTTTCACCTGGAGGAACACCACAGAGGACACAAGACCACGCCTACTGAGGAAGAGAAGCCACGCCCATTGAGTCAAAGAGACCACGCCCACTGATGACACAAGACCATGCAAGGATTTCTATCATGCTTATTGGCCACATTTATTTATTTAACTATTTATTTTTTATATTTATTTGTAACTTATTGAGGAAGTTTTTTATATTTATTTATGTTATTTATATTTTGATAACTCAGTTTATTTATTCATTTGAATTTTACTTTCTAATTTAAATTCTGTTGGACATTTTTTATTTTTTGTGTTTCAATGTCTCAGTGTTAATTTTTCCTCCCATTAAAGCATCAAGAAACGTTTCTGACAGTTTGAACTTTACTTTAACACACACACACACACACACACACACACACACACACACACCTCTGAACTTACTTCTGTCAAACAACAAAGAGGTTATGATGATTAAATCAGTGTTTTTGTGAATGGAGTCTGGTGGGTTTGAGCAGAACAACATAACAGCTGTTTGTGGTTAAATTCTTTAATCCCATCAGACATTCAGAAGAACAATCTGAGTCAGTCAACATCGAAAACACTTTGACGATGCACAATCACCCACATTGAACCCCCCTGTTTCATGGTGGTCCATCTCAAACTGAACTGATTTAGAAAAAATATTATATATATATACTTAACATCAGAACAGAACAGAACAGAACCATCTTCTACTTCTTATCTGACAAGATTTAAAACTGTAAATTAAAGATTTGACTGAACAACATGATGACTGTAAATAAAGTGCAGAAGATCCAAGAGTCAAACCGGGTCAGACTGTCAACACACTGACTCAGTCTGACTCACACACACACACACACACACACACACACACACACACACACACACACACATACACACAGCTATTTTTAATCCATAAATACCACAGAGATAAATCACAGTGCATTCATGACTCAGCTGTCGTCTCATCACCTCGTTAATAAACTGACTCATTATCATTTCAACTGTCAGATGATCATGAGACTGTTTCTGTCTCAGTCTGAAGAGCCGATCCGTCATTAACTCCACCTTTGTTCTACATGTTGGTGAGCCGAGTTCTCACATATCAGTGTTCAACCCAGAAATCCACAAGTTTCCTCAAAGAAACATTTAATCTGGTCGTCTGTGGCTTCAGGAGAGAATCAGAGGACGAGGACGGAAGTCAGAGGACTTATCAACATTATCTCGGCGGTGGGTGGGGAAGATTTGCAATCTAAATGAATTAATCTGGTGCACTTTGAGAGTATCGATCACATATCACATCAAGAAGTTGGAATGACAATTTCAAGGTTTTTAATAATATGAGCAGTTCACAAAAAAAATGAAAATTTGATCATGAGTTACCAGAGGTGGGAATTGTGGAGTCATCAAGTCATCTCCATGCCATGTATTTGTTCTGTTCATGCACTAAACCAGCTGAGTCCGATCAGCACAGCTCTTCAGCCAGGAAGCTGAGCTAATTAGTGAATGCACCTGGTTCAGTGACTGAGCAGAACAAATACATGGCATGGAGATGACTTGATGACTCCACAATTCCCACCTCTGACAGTTACTATGAAATTGTAGTTGATGTGCAGCATTTTTAACAATGATTTGCTCCATAACTGCAGACCTGCAAAGTCCTGAGAGTGAAAAAGGTGACAAGGTCCAAAACCAAGCCAAGGTAGGGGGTCCGAGGGCATCCTCCCCCGGGAGAACATTTTAGTAATTTTAATATGCAAATTACGCTTTTTGGAGCGTTTTGACACTAGAAGTTGCTACATGGCTCTTGCTCGGCACATAGTATATCCATCCATCCCAATTACAATCCCAGACATATCCCAGATTCCCAGTTAAAGAGAAAGCAACTCTCTCATAAAAGACGGCTTTGAGAGAATGAGATCACATCACATTCTTTCTTATCTTATATCTTTTTATTTTTTAAGTCTCTTCGCTGTTCAAGAATTTCGCATGCACGTGACTGACAGAAAATCAATCAGCAACTATTTTGATAACCAAATAAGGAAAAATGCCAACATGTATTTATGCTGCCTTCATGTGCTATGGTACAGATGGTATTTTCCACTTGTGATCTGGTATTTACCAGTGCGTTGTGTTCATGTGCTTTTGTTGTTGTACAGAGAAAATACAGATGGTGGACACACAGATTCAGGCTTGTTAGCATCTGCTCTGGGGAGGTAAAACCAAACCATAATGGTATTTTAAAAACTGACACCGAGTGTTAACGCATCATATTACAATTGTCAATGGAGCAACACTTTATAGGCTACAAAAACTATCCACTAACGGTAGCAAAACACGTTTAGTAGTGTACATTGCTTACCATTCACGAATCTTCCGTTGCTCGCCGCCATGTTGAAAAGGTGAAAGGTTATCTCATCTCGGCAACTCGGGCATCAAAAAATTCTACGAGTTGCCCAGTGGAAAATACCACATGAGAGGGTGTTCATGTGCACTTTTCATGTCGTCTTTTGGTATTTACCATAAATACCATAGCACATGAAGGCACCATTATTGTAGCTTCTCAAATCAGATGATTTTAAGCTTTTTTGTGTCATACCATACGTGATAGTAAACTGCATATATTTGGATTTTGGACCGTTGATCAGACAAAATATGACATTTGAAGACATCACCATGTGTTCTAAGAAATTATAACCAACTATTATAACTATTTTCTGACATTGTGTTGTGTTTATTACTTCTTTCACATCAGGTTTATGTTTTGTGCCACTGTGCTCTGAGATATCAGCTGAGCTAAGATTTAAAAAAGGACTGTACATTTCCTGAGACTTTCAGCACCGCAGTCTGGTTCAAACTGAGTCCAGCCGACTTCACTGCACTCAGCACCGGAGCACAGAAACAGAAATGAGTCGTTTGTTTCCGCTGGTTTTGCTCTCAGACATTAAGACTTTAATTTTTAAAGTCCTGCTGTTGTCCTGCGCTGCAAACCGATGCTTGAAAACAGACAATATTGAACAGTGTTGTAGTTTTCCACAGATTGAATGAAATACAGCAGCACTCAGGACTTATTGCTCTATCTTTCAGTGATTTCTCTCCTTATCGGTGAAATATGACAAACTGAAGTCGCAGCTCCGGTTAACGTGGACGCCTATAGAAGTAACGTTAGCGGCTTGTAGCTAAAGCTAAGCTAACGCTAACCGTATTTAACGAGCATGCAGCTGCAGCGGCTCCGGTGTTGACAGCGGAGTGAAAACACACCTGAATCTTTTCACACTAACTCACCTGCAGACGAACCCGACAAATCCGCAGCATCACGCCTGCACCGGAAACGTTACAGTACCGGCTGACCGGAGTTACAGATACTTTGCTGAATCAACGGCGCAAAACACAATGTTATTGTGAGCAGCATAAAAATATTTTTGGTTCGTTATGAGACTATGGCGGGGTGAATTAGACTGTGGCGGGCCGCCATGGTCTCGGTAATTAATGGGAAACACTGGGACGGGTGCTTCTCTGTGGTTTTTTTTCGTGTAGGTGTCGGGCTGTCGCCGCTGAGTTATTACTACATATTGTCCAATAAGGTTTATTCCAGCCTGAACAACATCAAACAGTCACTCCGGTGAGGCCAGACTCTATCACTACCCCGCCGGCCGGACGACCCCCCCCGTTTTTGAAAAACTCCCCGGTTCTGCACGATTCACGTAAATGAAAGGTGACTAGTTTGCAGGTCTGCATCTACTCCGGCCTCCCCTATCCAACCGACTGGTAAAAGTTTTTTTTTTTTATCATGTTGCTGTGGCAACATGATAAAAAAAACAAACTGTAACCAAACAAACAGTGAGAAGGTTTCACTCACAGACGAAGCGTCGTGTTCCTCCTCTGGTTGGTCCAAAGTAAGCTGTCGTCTGTCCAAATCTTCCATTTAGCTTCTTCACTCTGGTTTTATTTTGAATTTCAGCCACATGTTGGTTCCAACATGATGACTTCACTCTGACCTTTTGATTGACAGCTCATTTGAGCCAATAGGAGCTTCTGTGTCCTGACTGAAGCCTGCAACAGCCAATGAGTATCAGAGAGAAGAGAACACCCTCTCTTCCCTCCTCTCTCTACTCAGCCACTCACCCGCCTTAATAATTCTTCAACTTAATGTGTTAATGAATTAATGTGTTTATGAGTAATGAGTTAATGTGTTAATGAGTTAATGTGTTAATGAGTTAATGAGGCGTCACAGACGATGAAAAACCAAACTGACTTCTGACGTTTACTGACTTTATTATGAGACGAAGAAACGAAGAAACACAGAAACAAACTGAACAAACTAAACTAGTTAGACTAGAAAACAGCTGCAGCATGTGTTACAGTTTTTCTCGATTGTTTACACACATTTTCTGAAAGCATGCCTCATACTCTCAGAACTCTACACACAAATCAAAAAACACACTTACTTCTCCT